>NW_015172586.1:630496-676264 GCF_001447785.1 Gekko japonicus
AAAGAGTCAAAAGTCATAGTGCACATTCGCACTAATGACATTGGAAAATGTAGTCATGTGCTCCTGGAGGAAAAATTTAAGTTACTAGGCAAAAAAGGTAAAGGCCAAGACCTCAAAGATAGCATTCTCAGAATTGCTTCAATTTCTATGCGTATGGTCCGCTACACAGGCACAGATCAGGGATCTCAATGCATGGATGAAAAAGTGGTGCCAGGAGGAAGGGTTCAGATTTATTAGGCGCTGAGGAACTTTTTGGGACAAGCCAAGCTTGTACAAAAGAGACGGGCTTCACTTGAACCGAAAGGGAACCAGGCTGCTTACAATTAATATCAAAAAGATGGCAGAGCAGCTTTTAAACTAATCCTGGGGGTGGGGGTGGGGGAGAGCCTTCATGAGCTTGGGAGCCTCCAGTTTGGAACAAATCAGTCCAAAGGATTGATTGCATAAACACTTAGGGTAATATTGATAATAGTGTAATAGTACTTGGACATGAGGTTAGGCTGAGGGAGGCAAGGGTTGTTAGAGAGGGACACACATTATAGTCAGTGCTAGAAGTCTCAGAGCCAAGATGGGAAAGCAGAAGTGCTTGGTGCTCAATGACAATTTAGATATAGTAGGCATCTATATCTATTATATCTATATCTATATCTATATCTATATCTATCTATATCTATATATATATATATATATATATATATGGTGGGATGGGGAAAATCTATGGGATACAGTCATTTCTGGCTATAAACTCTATAGGTAGGACACATAGAATCAAATAAGTTAGAATACATTGGGGGAATTAACTCTCCAACAGAAGTGGTTTGTCTTCGCCAGGAAAATTAGTAGAAATGGCAAATATAGAATTATTAGGCACATAGAGGAACATAGCTGGCTGAGGGAAAACCAGCGTGGCTTTTGCAAAGGGAAGTCCTGCCTCGCCAACCATTTGGAGTTCTTTGAGAAAGTGAGCAAGCATGTAGACAAGGGTGACCTGGTAGATGTTATATACTTGAACTTTCAAAAGGCTTTTGACAAGGTATCTCACCAAAGACTCCTGAATAAACTTAGCAGTCCTGGGATAAGAGGAAGCAAAGAGTAGGAATCAATGGACAGTTCTCACAGTGGAGGGGTCCTGCAAGGATTGGTATTGGGGCTTGGGGCTGGTACTATTTAATTTTTTCATAAATGGTCTAGAACTAAGGGTGAGTCCTGTAGTTGCCAAGTTTGCAGATGCCGCCAAATTATTCAGGATGGTGAAAATCAAGGCTGATTGTGAAGAGCTCCACGAGGCCCTCCACAAATTGACTGAGTGGGTGATAATGTAGTGAATGAAGTTCAATGTTGGTAAGTATAGGTGATGCATGTTGACGTATAGGCTAATGGGAACTTGCTGAGACTGAGAGGGGAAAAGATCTTCTGGTCACCATATCTCAAAAAAGACATTGCAGAATTCGAAAAAGTACCGAGGAGGGCAACCAAGATGATTGGGGGTGGAGCACCTTCCCCATAAGGAAAGATTGAAGAATCTGGGACTTTTCAGTTTAGAGAAGAGACAACTAAAGGGGGACATGATAGAGGCAGGGGTCATTTCCTGCAGGAGTGCACAGGAGCGGATCTCCGGCAGTAAAGAGCCCAGGGGGCGGGCACATGCAACAAGCCCCACCCCCTGCTTCCAGCAGCCCTCAGACAGAGCAAGAAGCAGCCAGATAAGTTGCAGAGCTCCCTTTGATCCACAACAGTCCAGTGGCACCTTTAAGACCAAGTTTTATTCAGGTACAAGCTCTCCCTCCTCTGCGAGGACAGATTTGCACGTTCCCCCTCCCCCCGATAGCTAGCAATCCAAAACAGTCCAGTGGAGCCTGAGTGGTGGGTGTTGCCTTCTGACACACTTCCGGTGATGTCAGGGGGTGTGGCATATGCAAATGAGTTATGCTAATGAGTTATGCTAATGAGCTCCTGCACCTCTTTTTCTACGAAATGACCCCTGGATAGAGATTTATAAAATTATGCATGTAGTGGAGAGAGTTGACAAAGAGAATTTTTCTCCCTTTCCCAAGATACCAGAACTCAAGGGCATCTAATGAAACTAATGGGTACTAGGTTCAGGACAGATAGAGAGAAATACTACTTTATACAGAGAGTGATTAAAATATGGAATTCACTGACAGAGGATGTCATGCTGGCTGGGGGAAAAAACAGCTTTAAAGGGGGATTAGAGAGATTCATAGAGGATGTCTATCAATACTAGCCATGGTGACGGAGGGAACCTCCACATTCAGAGGCACCAATCCTCTGAATTTCAGAGCCAGGAGACAACATAAGAGGAAGGCCTCAGCCTCTTTCCCCTGTTGTTCACTCTCCAAAGGAATCGGTTGGTGAGACAGGATGCTGGACTAGATGGATTATCGGTCTGATCCAGCAGGGCTCTTCGTATGTTCTTAAGAATGCCTTATAATTTGTTTTTTTTAAGGTGCACAAATATGTTTTTGTTGTTGCCTCTTTTAATTTTTGTGCATGGTTGCAAAGATTAGTGTTGTCCGAGCTATTTTCTGTGACAAATTTCCTGCTCTCCCCCACTTTTATGGCATTTGTAGACCATTTGTAAGCCATTTATACAGTATGCATCTCTTTTTTGAGTCATTTTTACATTATGCATAATTTATATGCTATTTATGTTCAATTGATGCAAACCCAGGCATCAATTTAAACTGTAATACTTCTTGTGGATTTTGTTCATGTGGTCCTGAAACAAGATGACTGCAGTTATGTCCTGAAAAGGGACAAGCTATAAATAAACCTGAACTTTCAAATCAAACTAGTATGTTCGCGAAATTTGGTTATATCCCTTTTCCTTCCAGACTGTGGTCACTGTAAATAGAGTGCACTCAGCAGAGTTTAAAGGTAATGCCTGTGGTGTTCATAAAATTAAATGTTTAAAAACATTTCAGATTGTACCTGGAAGACTTTAGGAAACCCTTAGGGCAGTGGTGGTGAACCTATGGCACGCGTGCCAGAGGCGGCACTCAGAGCCCTCTCAGTGGGCACATGTGCCATCGCCCCAGCCAGGCCCAGACCGTCATTAAAGTGTGGAATTCTCTGCCAAATAATTTTACGTTAATGAAAGCATTTGGGATTGCTTTCCTTACTTTGTTTGGATCCTCTTATGTTAATGTATGAGTTGTTTTTTCTAAACTAAAACCTCAGTATTCAGGTTAAATTGCCGTGTTGGCACTTTGCGATAAATAAGTGCAGGGCTATTTTTGGCCAGGAACGCATAGGAACGGAGTTCCGGCTGGCTCCCAAGTTGGCCACGCCAAGCAGGAACTCATTAGGATAACAGGCCACACCCAACAGCAAAAACTCATTAGGACTGGCTACATTAGGGGTGTGTGGCCTAACATGCAAAGGAGTTCCTGCTACAAAAAAGCCCTGGGTTTTGACAACAAACAAGGTAAACAGAATAACAAGCAAAACGTGGGTGTGCCTGGATGACCACACTTCTGGTAACATGTGGGTGTGGCCTAATGTGCTAATGAGCTGTGCTGTCAGGGGTGTGGCCCAATATGCTAATGGATTTCTGCTGTTGGGTGTGGCCTATTTCCTGCTGGGCTTTTTCTACAAAAAGAGCCCTGAAAGTGCGTTTTGGGTTGCAGTTTGGGCACTCGGTCTCTAAAAGGTTCACTATCACTGCCTTAGGGTTTCCAGCTCTGGGATGGGAAATACCTGGAGATTTTGGAGCCTGGGGAGGATGGGGTTAGGGGAAGGGAAGAATCTCAGCAGGATACAATGTCAATGAGTCCATTCTCCAAAGCAGCCATTTTCTTCAGGGGAACTGATCTCTGTAGTCTGGAGATCAACATTAAAAGCAGGATATCTTCAGGCCCCACCTGGAGGTTAACAAACTTGGAAGAAACACCATGTATAATTATTTAAATCAATACAATTATGTATTATAATGTTATAAACATTATTTCAGAATCACTAGCACGCATCTCACTAAATCAGCATACAGCCAGATAAGCCATCCTTATGAATATTACAACTTGTTATAATATATTGCAATCAAAATTCCAACAACATTAATATGAATAATTCCAATAGTAAAAGTCAATTCAAAAGGACATCACAGTAGTGACAGTCAGTTCAAGAAGACGTCACAGTCTCTCAACGGATAACTAATGATGATCAAGCAACATAGGTGGTAAACAAACAGCTACATGCATCCTGGACTTTAAGCATGTTTCAAGTCAAGATCTTCTTCACAGTCACAATTCTACTGTATAAATTCTAAAAGGAACTGATGCTCAACAGAACATTTTTCTAATAGCAGCAAACCACCATCAATTGATTTCAATGGCATGCCAGTTCTAGGACTGAAAACACCAGAGGTCCCAATCACCTCAAGCTTTCACACTTGTGCGTAATATCTGCCCCACGCTATGCTTGGGATAGGCTTCACCAAACATTCACAGAACCTTTTATGGAAACCATGTCATATTCCGCAATGCATTCTGAAGCTTGGGGAGAAGAGCATTACTTTATTCTAGCCCAGACCTGGCAACCCTAGTGGGGGCTGGTTTAGAATACTACAAATTAGATGGCTCAAAAGTAAAGGTCGGGGAAAAACCTTGTCTCCACTGGAACATTTCTTATGTTCCTAATTGCAAGGAATTGACATTTCACACTGTCCTTGCAGGTGTCGTGTTTAAATGTCAGTTTAGGACTGGAGAAAGTCAGGTTCCCTCCCCACTCTTCCATTAAATCCATTGGATAACCAAAGGCCAGTTACTCTCTCTTAGTCTTACCAATCTTCTAGGATTATTGCTAGGGTTTTATGGGGAGGGAAAAATCATGTCTGCAGTCCTGAGAAGGACATAATAAAAATATGACAGATATTCTGGAGAGGCTTTAAGTGTGTGAGAAGCTGTTCATCTTTCTCTTCCTAAGTCTTCCTGTTAACCATGTAGCTTGGCAGAGATTGCTCCTAAGTACCTAAATGAATAGATTTTGAGCTCTAATAGACCCTTTATCTGACCATGGCCCAGAGCCCCAATATTTCTGAAGAAAGCCATCCTGCCCTGTATTGCAACATCAACTTCCAACATTGCTCAGTGCCAGGTGTACATGCTTTCCATAAAGATTCTATAAAACTCTATGAGCCGAGAAGCTTTTATTACAGCTCTTTAGAGGTAAAAAGAATGATCCTCTCCCCAGGCAGTTAGTGCTTTTCCTCAAGGAGCGCTCAGTCTAGGCTTTCAGGAAAATTCTCCTTTTGCACATGGGCCTTCGTTTCTCTTTTTCTAATCCTTGTTGTGATTTTATGAACCCTCCCCCCCATTTTGCAAGCAATGGGATATATGATTCCCTTGTCCCCAGTGGCCATTAATTATGTTTGTTAATAAAAGATGGGTTCAGGCTGCCTGTAGTAAGAGCCATGCTAAATTTACCAGCATACCAGAACAATGGCTGTGGAACTGTGAGCAATGGTGTAAGGACTGGACCTGGTCATTAGATGGTGTTAAACTAGAGTTGCGAATGCTTTGTTGGCATCTGGCAGGAGTAGGGTGGGGGGGAACAGACAAAAAAAAAGCATTGTGTGACATCACTGTGTCGCACAACTGATCAGGGAAATCAACTGGAAATTCTGTTGTGGGACTGATGATCCAGAAGTGATGTCTCAGAATCATGTGATATCATTCCCTCCTCCCTTTTTGCGCACACTGTTTATCTGAGCAGCAGTGAGTGCTGGCGGTACAGGGTTGGCGGGTCCCTTGCCATGGCAGGGAACATCCTGCTGACAATCCACTTTTCCTGCTGTTAGTCTTTTAGGTTGTGAGAGAAATTAAAAAAAAATCCCTGGCATCATGTGCCATGTGACATCACTTCTGGGGAAAACCTGCAGGTGATATTGTACTGCTCTAGGAATCAGCAGATACCGTGATTTTACCATAGATTTTCCAACAATTCCTAGAGCAGTGTGACACTCAAAGTGGTGACACAAGTGAATTTTTTTTGATGTTATTTCTGGGGAAAAGCCAGAAATGATGCCATACCTCTGTAGGAGTCACCAGAAACTCTACAGTAAAACCATAGCAATTCCTAGAGAGAATTGTGACATCATGCTGTCGTCAGTGGTGCCCCCCCCATGTTTTGCTCTTCCCAAACTCCTTCTGGTTACTAGGCCATGCCTATGCAATTATCATCATTCTGATGCCATTACGGCACTTCTAGAGTGACCAGACGTCCTGGCCACATAACTGCAACTAGCTAGTCTTTCTTTATTCCACAGTAAGGCTGGGTGAGCCAATTTATGGAAGCAACATCTAACAGAGCAAGGCTGAGGGCAACAGTTACCTACCACGAGATATTGTTAAGCCCATCAACCAAGCCAGCAGTGGAGCAAGACAAGACTGTCAAGCATAGTTGATGGCTGCTGCAACAATAATTGCCAGGCTGAAGTCTGGAGCAAAGTCCTTGCCTCCAGCGGCAAATTCCTTTCAAAGCTGTTTGCTGCTGCAGGAGACAATCCAGTCACCAGTTCTGCTTGTGAATTCTCTTCCCTCTTGTCTTGTCTGACACCTGTGTTTTCCCCCTGGTGCCTTCTTAACATACCCATTGCTGTCGCCAGAATTCAGATTTTGAAAAAGAAAGCTCAAGCAAAGCCCTGAAGTTTGTTCCAGCTAGCGCCGTACTTTCGTCTGCCTAGCAATATCAGTATTATTAGCACTTTATGTAAATTGTTGTTTATGTGGATTTTATTGTATTTATTGTTTTATCGCATTTTTCTTGTGTACGCCGCCTTGAGACAGTTTGCCCTGGCATAGGCAGGATATAAATTGAAAGTAATAAATAAATAAACTGCAGGCTGTGGAAGGTCAGTAGTTCAGCAGTTCGAGACCCGGGTGCCGCATGATGGAGTGAGCTCCCATCTCTAGTTCCAGCTCCTGCCAACCTAGCAGTTTGAAAGCAAGAAATTGCAAGTAGATAAATAGGTACCGCTTCGGTGGGAAGGTAACAGCGTTCCGTGCGCCTTGGTGTTTAGTCATGCCGGCCACATGACCACGGAAACGTCTTCGGACAGCGCTGGCTCTTCGGCTTTGAAACGGAGATGAGCACCGCAACCCTAGAGTCAGATTCGACTGGCTTTCAAGCAAGGGAACCTTTACCTTTACCTTTTAGAGTGTTTTAGCAAAATAACATGCATTCTTTTCTCCTTAATCTGGGTCTGTCTTTCGACACTTTCCTCCTTCTTCATATTGCTCTCTTCCTTTTATGATCTGCCTTTACTTCTCCCCATCCCACCTCCTAATTTCAGTGTTTCCCCACCCCCTTTATTTTCCAATCTTGATCTCAGTTCCTCATTTCTATCCCAGTTGGCAATTTAGAACATACTTAGAAGTAGTATTGCAGCAAACCTTTTTCAATATTATGAACAGAAGGGGGTGGGTGATAAAAGTTAATATTTCTCTATAATCTATCAAAATAGTAAAAGGCTGCTTCCCCCTACACACCCTTAACATGCATGGTAATGGAATGTTACTATATCTTAGTGGTTATAAATATGAAACAGACGTTAGAACTCCCACAGACACATTTTAAATACTGTTCAAGCAGTGTGTTCTTATTGTACTGGTGGGACATCTTATATCCTTTTGGCTACTTTGCTAGGCACTAAGCTTCATGTTATATGACAAATGACATGATAACTTTGCTGATCTTTGAGAGCAAAATCAGTCCCAATGATGCCAGTACAGTACATAACCATATTTGCCCCTGCTTTGGTACATAGTAGAGGTACAAGGGTAAACTGAAATAGATTTCTTACTGATTTAGTCACTACAGATTTATTGTGACATGAAGTTTTTGTGAATTGAAGCTTACTTTGTGAGATGCAAGAAGTGTTATTTATACACACACACACACGTGCATCTACCAATATATAATACACTTCTTACATCTCATGAAGTAGTATGTGTGTGTGTGTGCGCAAATATAAAATTACAAAATTAGTAGGGATGCCTGATCCCTGATGGAGGCGGAGGTCCCCTACTGCCAAGAACCCACTGCCCCACCGCCAATCAGCTGGCAGCTGGGGGGAACTTACACCGAAAAAGAGGGAGATCCAGCCTACATGCAGTGACATGTCTACATCACTGCCCACATGACTCGGAAGTGATGTCATCATGTTGGGGGTGTCAGGACAATGCTCTGGTATTTGAGCAAAGACACTTATGGCAGAAACCAAATCTACCATAGAGTTTTTGCCCAAATACTAGAGTGTCACTCCAATGTGATGACACCACTTCCAGTTCATGTGGGCAGTGGTGTAGGCACATCACTGCATGTCAGCTGGGCGTCTCTCCTAGCAACCTTAAAAATTAGACACAAGGCTATAGAGAGAAATACTGAGAGGTACAGGCTGTGGCAACTGGGAAGATGAAGAGCATCCAATGAAGCTGATAAGCAGTAGGTTCAGGGTGGACAAAAGGAAATACTACTTTACACAGAGAGAGATTAAAATGTGGAATTTGCTGCCAGAAGATGTAGTGATGGCTGCAGGAATAAACAGCTTTAAAAAGGAATTAGGTAGGTTTATAGAGGATAAGTCTATCAATGTCTACTAGCCATGGTGTCTGAGGGGAACTTCCACATTCAGAGGCACTAATCCTCTGAATCCCAGAGCCAGGAGGCAACACCAGGATAAGGCCTTGGCCTCTATGCCCTGTTGTGGGCCATCCAGAGGAACTGGTTGGCCAGTGTATGAGACAGGATGGTGGACTAGATGGATCATTGGTCTGATCCAGCAGGACTCTTCTTATGTTAGCAGGGCATTTTTGGCAGAACTGTTTGGCTAGAAAGAAGTGAGGAAACTCCTCCAGATTTTTTATTTTATTCAATGTTGAAGGCTAATATAGGCTGCGGTCACACGGAACAGAAGCCACACAAGTGAGATGGAAAACAGGCAGAGTTTCCGGGCGCGATCTCACCAGCACATCTGGGAAGCGTAGCACTCCCGTAGCTCAACCGAGGCTTCCAGCCGAAACTGCGTGGCAAAAAACTAGTACCTCGGAGGTACTAGTTTCCGGAAACTGCGGGGCAAGGGCGGGCGTCTGATCGCGTTTCCGGTGGCATCTGGTGCCCGCCCATGTCCCCTTGCAAATAAGGTGTGTTTTTTTGTCCAAGTCTCTGTGGATGCGTACACGCACCCAACGGAGCATGCGCATTTGTCGTGTACACACAAAACAAAAACAGTTTGCTGCGGCGCGCGCTTTTTCGTTGCGCGCCGGATTGTCCTGTGATCAGCACCTCTCCCTTGCCATGGAACCTCCACAGTACCTCCACGGTACCTCCACGGGAGGTCTGATCGCGTAACCGCGCAGTAGTTTGCCCCAGGGCAAACAGCCACGCTTCTCCCCCGCAGTTTCCTGCCCGTGTGACCGGGGCCATAGATAGGGATGGGCACAAACCTTGCCACGAACCTAATTTTTTCATGAACATGGCCAGTTCATGGTTCATAAGGCCTCAGTTCATGAAATCATGTCACCCACGAACCACCCATGAACCGCCATGTTTTTTATGGAGGTTCATTAGGTTCGTGGTGGTGGTTTGTGAGCCAGACACACTGGTGCCAATCAATTAATTGTCAAAGCAATGGGGGGATGGACTTTGCATCACCAGCTGCCCATGCTGTACATCCAACTTACCACCCTCCTCTCATGCTAGACCTCCCCCATCTTGTAGAGGGGCATCCCGAGGAAATCCACTGTGAGTTTGATGTCTCTAGCTTGCAAAGGGTCCATTCAAGCTGACACACTCCTGAACCTGCTATGACTTTCCCAGAGAGCACTTTCCTTGGGTAATCTGCATTGAGGGGGGGGGCACTACCAGTGTTCCTTCTAAGCTGAGTTAGTGTGAGCTAGCTCACAGCTTTTTAGCCTCCGGCTCACACATTTTTGTCTCAGCTCAGGGAGGATGGCTCCATAGCAAACTAGTTTATGCAGTAGCCAAATCGCTCACTTGCAACTTAAGTGCCAGTCGCTCACAAAGTAGAATTTTTGCTCTCAAGACTGCACAGCTTAGAAGGAGAATTGGCCACTACTTGGATCCCCAAAAGCCAATCTTCACACAACTTGGAGAGCAGGTAGAGGGGCATTCCAGGGAGTTCCTCTGTGAGTCCAATGCCTCTAGCTTGCAGAGGGGCATTTGACACACTCCTGAACCTGCAGCTGTGTTTTACCCAGAGAGCACTTTCCTGGGGGCACCTGATTTGGGGGGGCACTACACAGACCCCCTTAATCCAATCCTTCTCAGACTTGAAGGGCAGGTAGAGGAGAATGAGCTGGAGACATGCTGTGAATTTGGCATCTCTAATCCATGGGGGGGGGGAGGAATTCTACCGTATCACAAAACAAACCAGTTCAGTAAATGGGAAGGTTCATGAAGATTCATGGTTTGTTGTTCATGAGACCCAATGACCCATGATGAAACTTTATTTTCCTGGTTCATGCCCATCCCTAAATACAGATACTCAGTTCTGACCCCTGATCATTATGCTCACAATATTGAATTGTACTTTGAAGACTAAAATAATAGTTCTAACTTCGGCTGAGAAAGTTGCAACAATGCTTGATGAAGCAACACCAAAAGCCATCATACTTTACTGGTGAACTGTAGGAAAAACAGATTTCTAACAAATGTTATACCCTGCCTTTCTCTCCTTTGCTGTTGTTCAGTCGCACAGTCGAGTCCGACTCTTTGCGACCCCATGGACCACATCACACGAGGCCCTCCTGTCTTCTGCCATCCTCTGAAGTTTGTTCAATTTCATGTTCGTTGCATCGATGACACTGTCTAACCATCTCATACTTTGCCGTCCCCATCTTCTTTGACCTTCAATCTTTCCCAGAATCAGGGTCTTCTCCAGTGAGTGCTCCCTTCTCATTTGGTGGCCAAAGTATTTGAGCTTCAGTTTCATTATCTGGCCTTCCAGGAAACAGTCAGGGTTGATTTCTTTTAGGATTGACTGATTTGATCTTATTGCAGTCCAAGGGACTCTCAGGAGTCTTCTCCAGCACCATAGTTCAAAATAATCTATTCTTCGGCGCTCGGCCTTCCTTATAGTCCAACTCTCACAGCCATACATGACTACTGGGAATACCATTGCTTTGACCATGCGGACTTTTGTTGGCAGGGAGATGTCTCTACTTTTTATCATGCTGTTTAGGTTCGCCATCGCTTTCCTCCCAAGGAGCAGGCATCTTTTAATTTCATGTCTGGTGTCACAATCTGCAGTGATCTGGGATCCCAGGAACGTGAAGTCTGTCACTACTTCCACGACTTTCCCTTCTATTTGCCAAGGAGTGATGGGACCGGATGCCATGATCTTAGTTTTTTTGATGTTGAGCTTCAAGCCCACTTTTGCGCTCTCCTCTTTCACTTTGAGCAAGAGGCTCTTAAGGTCCTCTTCACTTTCTGCCATTAGAGTGGTATCGTCTGCATATCTGAGGTTGTTGATGTTTTCCCCAGCAATCTTAATTCCCGCTTGTGATTCATCCAGGCCAGCCTTTCGCATGATGTACTCTGTGTATATATCAAATAAGCAAGGTGACAATATACATCCTTGTCGTACTCCTTTTCCTATGCTAAACCAATAAATTGTTCCATATCCGGTTCTGTCGCTTCTTGACCCTTATACAGGTTTCTCAAGAGACATGTGAGGTGGTCTGGTACTCCCATCTCTTTAAGGACCTGCCATAGTTTGTTGTGATCCACACAGTCAAAGGCTTTAGCATAGTCAATGAAGCAGAAGTAGACATTTTTCTGGTACTCTCTTGCTTTCTCCATAATCCAGCAAATCCTATAGGGATCCAAAGCTGCTTCCATTGTCTCCTTCCCTTCATTTTATCCTTGCAAAAACCCTGTTAGATAAGTCTGGCTGAGAGTATGTGACTGGCCCAATGTCACCCAGCATCCTTCCATGGCAGATTGAGGATTCTAGTGTTAGAGGTACATGACAGGTTGCTTAAAAGTCCAGGATGTTCCAGTTACCTTCATTTTTGACACTGTAACTGCCATCATTATCATGAAGTTGGCGGGCAATTTTCAAACACCCAGTTTTATGCTCTGAAAAGTTAAACCTGCCACAAACAAACAACATTAACTTCCATTGCAAGTAGCCCTCTGGGGAGGGGGGCAGTGGAGATAACCTGGACCAGGATAATCCAATTTTCTTTATTTCTGACGTTGAAAATCCTATAATCATTCTGAAGCTGGTGACCAAATTTTGAGACTCTTGGCATTATTTTCTGATGAGTTATGTCTGTCATGGACAGAGGAGCACATCGATCCTTTTATCATTATAGACTCATGGTAACAGAAACCAAAGGATTTGTTTTGTTATCATACTTGGTTCAGACCAGGGTCATATGGGAGCAAATGGAATCTTTGTTGAGGGTCCCATGTGGCTACTGGCAGCTAGTTTTGCCAACCTCCAGGTGCTGCCTGGAGATCTCCCGCCATTACAACTGACAGAGATCAGTTCCCTGGAGCAAATGGACTCTATGTATTATATGCCAGTGAGGTCTCCCCCCCAAACCCACACCCAGTCTCCAACCCCAATATTGCCAGGTGTTTCTCAACCCAGAGTTGGCAACCCTATTGGCAGCCTTGACTGTGGGATGCAAGAAAGCAATTCCATCCAAGTGCAAAGACTAACTGTCACCAAGCAGGGCTTGATGACTTTCTGAGGCCTGACCTTCAGGTAACGTTGCCAGATATTGGTTGACAACTACTGGCAATCAGGGGGGTGGAAACGAGGGGCACTGTCAGCCAATGAATTTACATTGCTTCCAGAGAAAACCCAGAATAGACATCAGTCCACTCTCGGGATTGCTGAAGATTCTGTGGTTTTATCACAGAATTTCTAGTGATCCATAAAGCAAATTTTCACTTCCCCCCCCCCCCTAGAAGTCGAGTAACACCATCAGTTGATGGTGATTTTTAATTCCCCCCCCTTCCCTTCAGATTCCAGGGGTAGTGGAAAATGTAAGCTGGGATGGAACCTGGCAACTCTCCTTCAAATGACATTTCCAGTAGACTTGGTCAGCCATGGCTTTGACTTAAAACCAAATTTTAAAGAAATTACATGTAAATAGCAGCATTACTAATAGTGGGGGATATACTGCCACTGCTGGTGCTACTTTCATTTTAATTTCAGTCTTCAAACATAAGGGGGTGGTGTGACCCTAGATATGTTACATTGCTTCCTATTTATCCCTATTTCCTATTCTGATTTGTCAAGTTCAGCTACACGAAGCCAGATGGAAATGTCCGATGTACTTTCTGTACCATGATTATGACATAGGACTGGTGACCTGAGAGGCAGTGGGAAATGGGATCTCTGTATTCCTGACTGACTCAACTGATAAATGGATCTCAACAGTTTCATGGCCCATGACCAACTATGTCTTATGGAAAGTTCACAATGAGCTATTACAGTTTTTAATGATGTCCTTGAAGTTTGTCCTGTCTTGGTGCTTCACCTCAAATACCATGTGACAACTATGACCCCAAGTTATTCTTTGGGCCAGGAGAAAATATTTGCTAATTTGGAATGAACTATCTGAGTTATAACAGAGGCACACTGGGGCAGTTAGCATTGATGTATAGTGCATTTTTCTGTGACTATAAGGATTCAGCAATTTTTCATCAACTCATTGAAACCTCCCTCCAGATCTCCTGTTTCTTTGTCTTCCCTGATGTGTGCTTAATTTAGAAACACATCTGTTCCTGATGTGAGAATTGTGTTATGTGACTGACTTCTCATTGATATATATATGGAGTGTAGCATGCTGTACACAGCACCCTACAGCCAAATAAACTTGACAATTCTCTGCCCCAAAGGAGCTTACCATCTGAAACAGGACTGAGCTTGATTTGTTTGTCTTCCTGAATGGCAGCAATGAGATGTATCGGGCCTTGACAATAAGGCTTAGGAATATGGCACAGGGGGAGGACCTGAAAGAGTCTGGGAGGGAGTTATTTGCCCCTCTTGGGAGCTCAAGGTTCCCAGCACCCCCTAGTTGGGGCAGGGGATGTCCTACCCCCATCTCCTGTTTCCTGCTATGACTCCAAGTGGTGTTGAGAGAAAAAAATAGAATATCAGTATCAGACCAGTGGCATGATATAGGGTTACCAGGTCCAGGTTAGAAAATACCTGGAGATTTGGGGGGGGGGAGTGGATGCTGAGGACAGCAGGATTTGGGAAGGAGAGGGACTTCAATGGGATATAATGCCATGGAGTACACCTTCCAAAGTGCCTATTTTGTCCAGGTGAACTGATCTCTGTTGCCTGGAGATCAGTTGTAATTCTGGAGATCTCTAGCCACCACCTGGAGGTTGACAACCCTATCTATAAAAACCATAGAGTTTTTGGTGATTCATAGAGGGGTGTTATGTCAATTCTTGGGTTTCCACTGGAAATGAAAGGTTGTCACCAATGACTGCCCCCATGTTCTCCCCTTCCCAGTCTCCTGCTGGCTGCAAGACCAGGCCCAGAAACCCTGTGTTAAATGGCTCGTGAGAACCCCTGCTTTCTGTTTCCAGTGAAAAACAGCTGAGTGACAAGGACAAGAAAGCAGGGGTTTAAATGGATCTGAGACATTTAAACCCCTGCTTTCTGCTCCCTGCCACTCAGCTGTTTTTTGTGAAGAGCAGAAAGCAGACGTTTAAATGGCTTGGAGCTATTAAAACTTGTGCTTTCTGCTCTTCATGAACTACCATGAACTGTGTTAAAATCTGTGCAAGTTTGTAGCAGGTCTTCAGTTCGCAAACCATGAACTGGCCAAAATTCATAATAAAATTCATCATGGGCAAGTTTGTGCCCAATCCTAACTGGACCCAACTCATTAGAAAAGTCCTGTGTAGCTTGGCCTTGATACAGATATTAAATAATCACATTGTTGATGGAGCAGGAAAGAAAGCTGGATGTGGATTTATATGATTGCTGAAAACACACATCCATTTATAACATGTTGTCTAGCTATCTTTTCATTGTTTTTGTTAAATTTGTTGGCAAGACTAGGCAAAAACATAGGAATCTGAGGTTCAAACCCAGAAAGATTTGCTTCTTTGAAATTTCTTTGAAGGAAGAACCTCCAAACTACCTGCTAATGTCACTTTGGTTAAAATTTGAGTGACAGCTCTACAAAAAGGAAGACATTTTCAGAAAGTAGAGTGATTATAGTAACTGGATAGAAGTGGGGGGGGGGGAAATGTTTTGGAAGCCATCAGAGAGGCTGGGCCAGCAGCTTTGCTTCACCTCACAATTGGTTCTTGGCCACTCCTGATTTCCTCAACTGTCATTAGCTCTCTGCAGTCCCCTGTAACGGTTGTTTGTTTGTTTTTTACCTCAGGACACTGAGCTCTGCAGCTGACCAATCAGAGAGTGGGAGGTGCAGAGAGGCAGCTGCCTGGCAGCCACATAGGAATCAATGGGGGGAGCACATTTCTCCTCTTTTGACAAACTTAGGGGTTGAATTTCTAAAAATCCCTTTTTAGCAAGCACCTACGCCATGGTAGGAGCACTCTCCCTGAATTTGGTGTCTCTAGGTCCAGCGGTTTGGCCTGTGTGTCTGTGTATAATGCCAGAGAGGAGACGAGGTGAAGGGAAAGGGAGATGGAAAAGGTCGAAGGGGGCATGGATACAGAACAGGATGTTCAAAGGGGGCATAGATCACTGCTGTGAAAAATAACAATTCAAGCATTTCACAAATGGAATCAAGCCAACTTGCAATCAGCTTGAAAATAAAAACACCCTATAAGTGCTTTGAAAAATACGCAAAACGATAACAAAACTCCAACATTGACCCGGCACGGAGAAAACATATTGCAGAGTGAAAAGTTAGAATCGTAATATGATTGTATATCCAAAATAAAATACATGTGTGGAAAGGGCCTGTAAGAACAAGGAGAGAAACAGCTAATATAGCAATTTATTATATTTTTAATATATGTTTTTCCGTCATTTAGAATCACTACATCTAGTAGTGAGTATAGAATATTGAAGTGTTTTTGATATTATCTTTCAAGTTACAAATATAGAAGTTGAGTGGAGAGAGCAGGCAGATACTCAGATATGGAGTGGAAGTCCTGAAATGCCACTGACATAGCAATACGGATGCTTCTTGCCAACCATTTCAAACATTCCAAATGTTCTCCTTTCTCTCCTGGCAGAATCCAATTGCAAAACTGTTTCCCTCATCATTCACTTACACAAACACAGAAATCACCAAAGTTTGGAGTAGCTTTCAGCATATGAAACTGCCTTATATCATCAGACCATTGGTCAGATGAGCATGACATCGACCACTTTGATTGGGGCTCCAGAGTCATAGGCAGAGAAGATTCTTTCGAATACCTGCTGCCTGAAATCTTTTACTTTCAGATTCTGGACACTGAACTTGGGATCTCCTGCATGTAAAACATGTGCTCTACCATTGAGCACTCCCCCCCCCCCAATAACCAATCAACAGCTAGTCCATCTAAACACCTAGACAGAAAAAATCCAAGGATCATGTCCACAACCAGGGCTTTAAAAAAAAAAAAGAGGTGCCAGAACTCTCAAGAGGGAAATGAAGTTTTCAATCTATATACTGAAAACTCATGAACTTTTAAACATTTAAAAAAGAATTTTGTCGAAGAGGTTCCAGAACTCTGATCCGGCACGTTCCTCCAGAAAAAAAAAGCCCTGTCCACAACCGTATTCCATTGAATATTGTTTCAAAATAGTCATAAGAAAATAAGAGGTGCCCTGCTGGATCAGACTGGCTACCCTCGAGGGCCAGTAAAAGGGCATAGAGGCCAGAATCTTCCTCTGATGTTGCCCCTCAACACTGGCAAGACATTTACTGCCTCTGGATGTGAAGGTTCCCTTTAATTCCCCCTCCCACCATAGACACATCCTAAGACTTGGGGGGGGGGATGAAATACCTAAACAAGTTGTCACTTGTTCTGTCTCACCACCTCCCCTCATTTTGAGGATCCTTGAAACAGCAAGTGCTTTCTAGGCAAATGAATATTCAGATGGAAGGGTGATTTCCTTCACCATCAGCCTCCTCCTGACTGGTAGAGAGACCCTTGCTGGCAGGAGCTCTAAGTTAATTGCAACTTATTAAAGAGACCATGCCCTCGAGTGGGCTACAGGCAGCAAGGTCTGGACCTAGAAATACTTGTAGAGGCTTTATTTTACATTTATTAAAAACACGGTTTGCATCAAAAGCCACATGCAGCTGCCACTCGTGTATATGGGGGGTGGGTGGAAATCAGCATGTAAGCAGTGAACTGCATTCATTACTGTGAATGGGGTTAGCTGTCCCTCCAAGCAAGAAGGTAGAAAGACATAATGCTTTGCAAATGGCTGGATATTGCTCGAGATGCCATTTTCGTAATGAAAATACCATTATATATTATGTTGCGCATAATGTAGAAGCTCCATGGGCAGCTGTCTCCCTCCCCCCTTCTATTATCCTCCCTTGCCATTATCCTTAGGGCAGGGATTTCAGTCTTGTTTCAACTAAAACTTGGGGGGGGGGGGAGCCCTGCAGAAAGAAACAAAAACATGTGCTAAAACAGGCATAGATTAATATAAACTCCCATATTGCTTCGGGGGGGGGGGCTGCTGTGCAGGGGGGCAGCCCATGTAAGAATAATAGTTTTGAAACCAGAAGAGTATCCAAAGCACCTGCCATTGAAGAAGCTCCAGGGAGAGCATAATAAAATATTGGCTGTCATCCAGATGTTCATGCTAAATCCAAAGTGCTTAGGGATTTGCCCTTTCTGTTTTGTTTTGATGAGCTAGGGAGCATCTCTTGAATGTAGAGAGAGTTTCCTGCCTGCATTTTCAATATCCCCCCCCCTACCCTGATAGGGTTTATGATGACTTTGCCCTCTTCCCTCCCTCAGATGTGGGATTTTCCCCTCTGTTTTCCTCTTCCTTTCTGACTGAGCACCCCTTTATCTACTTTCTTTTTTCCTGAAGATCTATGGCTGTCCCACCTTGTCACATTGTCATATTTTTATGCTGGCTCAGCCCAGGAACTTAAGGGAAGAGACAAGATCACCTGGTTAACTTACACTTTGGCAATGGCACACAAGAGGCTTTATAATGTTCAAAAATAAAATCTTTTATTCAACGTAGAGGGGGAAAGATCAGGTGAATTCTGTGGTAGTATGTCTGAGGTGAATCAAATATAACACTGAGGTAATTTATTATAATCACAAACTCCAGTTCCTATGTTTCCAGCATGTAAGAATTTAAACCTTTTCACACAGTCAATCAATCAATCAATCAATCAATAAACCTTTAATGGCATATATTTTCACACAGTCTTAGGCTGATTTCGCACAACGAGCTGCACCGCTGTCGCACCTCCCTTTGCCCCATTTCCATTGGTCAATTTCCCACTCAAAGCCATGTGGCCGCATTTTGGCCCACAGCTTCTCCCGATTTCCCCTGCAGTTTCATGATCCTCAAAAAACAGGATCATGAAACTGCGGGGAAAATTGAGCGAAGCCGCAGGTCAAAATGCGGCCGCCCGGCTTTGAGTGGGAAATTGACCAATGGAAACAGGGCAAAGGGAGGCGTGACAGTGACACAGCACCTTGTGCAAAATCAGCCTTAGACTCTTTGAGAGCACACCAGTACACATCCTTGAGTTTAACTGACTCTTCAGGTTTCAGAAGGCAGGAATACACCATCAAGTACCCACATTCCTTCTCTGAAAACTCCAGGGATCACTCCAGTCTTTAAGCTATCTCCCTTATCAACTGGACAGGAAATTTCTTCTCTCTAACTAGAAAGATCTATCCCTTTTCTGGCCTGAATTGGGGATCTTCAGCAATCCTCCCACTCCTCCTTGCCAAACTTCCCAGTTCTCAGTCAGTGCTAAACTTTCTTCAGTCAGGGCTAAACTCTTCTCAGTCAGAGCTAAACTGCTCATGTTCTCAGTCAGTACTAAACTGAGTTCTCTTTCACAGAGTTCCCAACTCTCTCTATTCAACTGATGCTGACCAATCAAATCCCTTTGAGCAGCCCGTCACTCAAGACTCTCCGGCTCTGTGAGACATTAACCCTTCACAGTCCTTCACATGTTTACACAAAACTTATGAGCAGTCCCGTAGCTAGGAAGTTTTTTGTGTGGGAGAAAAGACTGAGAGTGGGGAGCTTAATTAGGTTAGTGATCTACTTAGTGGTAATCTAATTAATAGCCAGCAGAGTGATAGGGAAGGGAGGCTGAAAGATAATCACTTATGAGCATTTCCCAACAGGAGGGAGGCAAATTCTGTTTCCCTCCTCCCAGCTCTCTGCATAGGTGTTGCCAGCCTTTTGATTTCTAGGACCCTTCACACACACGCGCGTGCGTGCACACACATTGCTCCCTCGCAAGGCATCCAATACCTCCATCATTTTGTATATACCCACACACACAGATGCAGAACCTTCCTTCTTCCATCAAGACAAGTCACTTCCTTTATTAGTAACAGAAGGCATGCCTCCACTTCTTCCCCAGCAGCAGCTTTGCTGGGCCAGGTTTCAGGATCCCTGAGTGCAGCCAGACACCCTCCGTAGCCCGGTAGGTCTCTGCCTGTACAGGATTAACCCAGTCCAGTCCAGGAATGCAAGAAACCCTGCACTTTCAGCATATTAAACAACAAACCACGAGGTAGTCTATACCCTCTCTGGTTTTCAGAACAATTTGCCACCATAATCTCTTTCAACAGTCCCTGCCTAAGGGAAGAGATTCAAGCCCTTAGTTGGCATCTGGGGTTTACACATCAGCAGCTCTACTCAGAGATGCCCACTATTTACTCTTACCAGGTAGCTTAAGTGGTCAGCGTTAGACACAAGATTTAGCCTTGGAGTTCAATTACACATCAGAAACAATTAGAAATAAGAATGATCTTTATTCAGTACAGAGCATAGCAACCAGACTATTAGGATACAAAAATAACAAAGGCTATGGCTATTTGCCTTAACTACACATTAAGCATCATAGTTACCAATTGAAGTTCAATAGTCCATACAGGTCCATGGTATAACAGTCCAAGTAAGCACCAAGGGATTTTGAATAGAAATCCCATCTTGCACAACCATGTGGTCCAGTTCACAAAGCAGCTCTTTGTTTCCCAAAAGACAGCCTTTCAGGTGCACTAAACAGACAATGGCAAGAGGAGAGCAGAGAGCAAGAGAGCCCACTCGCCTAGAGTTCAATGGAATTATACCCCAATACTAGCTGTGGCCATTCAGCCAATCACGAGCAGCAGGGGTGTGTGGCCAATTGCTGGTTGCCATAGATGCGTGTGGGGATAGGCTAGAAGTTTGGAGACCCTGCCTGCAGTCAGGTGACCCAAGCTCCAGCTTCACCATGATGTACATGACTTGGCCCATGTAGCCTTAAAGCAAGAGCCTTGAAGTCTGGCTCTTTCTCTTCAAGGTGTTAAAGAATGTGTGGTTATATGGCATGGCTATTTAGGTTGTTCAGGCCATTTGGTCTGCCCTCGACCATTTGGCCTACAACATGAAACAGACAAAGAATGTCATCACAGGAGAAGGCATGAGAAATTAGAAAGCAATATTTCTATACACTGCCCCCTCCCCTCCATCTTGTGGGTTTCTGAACTTTTTTTTGCCAAGTGAAGCTGTTGGCAGGCTGTGGGGGAGGGGCAGCCAAGCCTGAAGGGTGGCAGCAAAAGTTTCATGGCAGCTTCCCTCTCCCCTCTCTCCCCCTGACTGTTTAATTTCCTCCCTCCACCTTCAGAGCTGCCAGGGCAGAAAGGCCAACAAGCGGGGGGGGGGGTTGTGTGCAACTCCCAGGGAGGAGGGAAAAGGCTGGGCCAGCAGGCTTGGCCAAGCCACAAGCAGAGATCAGGCCTCAACACACATGAGTGTGTGTGAAAAGGAGCTCTGCTCCTTGGGCCAGCTCCTCCCCAGCTCAACTGCAGCGAAACCGAGCCCCCCAACCAGTATTCCCTTTAAGCTGAGTTAGTGTGAGCTAGCTCACAGTTTTTTAGCCTCCAGCTCACACATTTTTGTCTTAGCTCAGGAAGGAAGGCTCCAGAGCAAACTAATTTATGCAGTAGCCAAATCGCTGACTCACAACTTTAATGCCAGTAGTTCACAAAGTAGAATTTTTGCTCACAAGACTCCACAAATTAGAGGGAGCATTGCCTCTGACCACACTGGGGGGTCTGGCATCCACTGTGAGGGGGCTGGGCACATCTGAAGGGGCCTAGTCCCCTCACCCCTGGCTAGCTATGGGCTTGCTTATGAGCTTTTACAGCATAGTCTGTCACAAGGTTCTCTTCCACCTGATATATTTTATCCTACTGGTTTTTTATGATAGCCAATGGGTATTTGCCTCTCCTACATATGAACTGAAACTTGTGCTCATTTCAGTAAAACATGTGCTGCAGGGCTTCTTATTTGATTGTACCCATGGGGATTTCTGCATTCTCTCAGTTTGTTAAAGCAGTGCACGGCTAAGTGTTAGAGATATATAGAAACAAACTGTAGCAGACATCTGGTTGTAGAACAGAGCAAAGAGAATAATGCTGAAAAGACTATGGCCCATTATGCATGGACAGATTACTGCAGAGAATCTGAGCAGTCAAGACTTTAAGATTGACTTCGAATTTGTGTACCTGTGGTATGCACCATTCTTTTTTTATTCGGTGCATTTATTCTATATTCTGTCTATTTATTCTGCAGCTATAACCAAAAGCTGCAGTTTTTTAAAATTGGGGTGGGAACATTACTTGTGACATGTGGGGAGCGGTGGCGTCCAAAGGTTTTGTTAATTTATGCAGTTGCCCTATTGCAGCTGGGGCAGTAGCATAAAGTAAGTGCCACCTTACATTTAAATCCTTGCAGTTCAGTTCCTTGGACTAAAGGAAGCACAAAGGAACACAGACAAAGTTTAAAAAAAATGCTCTGAAAGTGACTAAACTATTTCTGAAATTGACTAGAGCAGCTGCAAAGCTCCATTTTCTTATTGCCAAGCTCTAGTGGATTCTCTGTTGTATTATCAGTCACTGTGATTAATGGGAAAGACTCACCACCCTCTGCCATTCCCCACAGGACATGTGTCTTTCCCTCCCCCCTTACAGAGCTTGTAAAGAGGCCTTTCAAGAGTTGCCAGAGAAGCACATTTCCCCCCTGTAATTTCTTCCCCAGTGATCTGAGACTAGTGAAAATCTCATTTTGCTAGGCTCATGCCGCTTGTAAAAAAAAAACAAATGTAAAAGGATGAGGTGCCATTTTAATGTTAAGCTTCCAGAGTCTGCCTAAATCTTTGTTCACTAAAGCATGAAAGAGAGAAATGTTTTCAAAACTTCAAGCTTCCCATCCCAGTGTCTCTCTCTCTCTTTACATCTCATGTCAATTTCATTCCGCGCTGATGACCCCCCCCCTTTTTTGCATTCAGCGCTGAAATCCTTCTCTTTTTTCCAGTGGGGATCAGTGTTCCCTTTAAGATGAGTTAGTGTGAGCCAGCTCACAGTTTTTTAGCCTCTGGCTCACACATTTTTGTATTCGCTCAGGAAGAATGGCTCCAGAGCAAACTAATTTACGCAGTAGCCAAATTGCTGGCTCACAACTTTAATGCCAGTGGCTCACAGAGTAGAATTTTTGCTCACAGGACTCCACAGCTGCCATTTGCCTCCTCTGCTGCCATTTGCCTCCTCTGTAATCCACCTTTTAAGTCAATACCAGCTGGGAATACCAGCTGGGAACTAAACCTCTGCAGTTCCTTTTAAACTCCCCTCATCATTTTAATTTTTTTTAAATTCAGCAATCCAAGACTAGTGAAAGTCTCATTTCACTAGACTCATCCTGCTTGTAAAAAAATTAAAATTTTAACAATAGAAAAAGTAAACAGTAGTGGAGCTTGTACACCGATGAAGGGGGGGGGAATAGCAGAAGGTGCAGAGTGGAACAACTTTGATGTGGGTGGTGGAGTGGCCTCTGAGGGGCAGGAAAAGGGCAGGGGAAGAAATCCAAGGGAATTTGTATGCTTTTGAATTGCCTTTGGTCTTATAAGCAAGCTAAGGGAAAAAACAGCACAAAACCACTTTCAGAAACACCGGGGAACCAGTGACCAGAAAGCGAACTGATTGCAGAAGGGGGACAGGGCTCTGATATGCATAAAGGGACCATAGGATTTTTCAGGGTTCAGTTTCGTGCATATTGATGCTGTATAAGCATGCAAAATATACAGGCTGCATGTTCAGACAGCATGATGACTCTGTGTGTGTTGGAAGGATCTATGCATAGTTAGGAGGCTCCTGCTACCAATGGATATAACATCTGAGAAAGTTTGTAATCATGACTTCAATTAGCAACCCAAACATTGGCACAATAGCCGCATATAGAACCTTGCGGGCAGCAGGTGTTCTGGATACACATGGATGTAATGTCTGGAAAGGGCTAATATCTGCTTGAGTAAGGGGCCTAACTACATGCTGTGGGTGACACACTAGGGGTGTGTGCTTCAAAACACTTTGTATCAATTTTGGATTTGGATTTCAGGCAGGACAACATTTCCATCATCCTGATTTTTCAGGAGTGCTGTAACTGTTTTGGGGTTTGAGGGGTATTATTTTCAGGTCCCCCACATTTGGGGCCATTAGTTTTGTCATTTTCCTCCATTCCCTCATTCCAGAGGCAGCAAAAGTGCAGAGAGAGGGAGAAAATGAGAGGAAGCTGGTCCTGGGCTAACTATTCTAGCATTTTCCCTGCTGAAGGCTTCTGCCCATTGCTGCATCAGAAGCAGCAGAGTCTTCTCCACAGCTGGAAAATGAGAGACAGGATCCAGGCCTCCCAGAATGGCTGCCACAGCAGTCATTTCCTGCCCCTGCCCTGGCTTTTTTGCTGCTGCTGCTGTTTAAATCACAGCCCTTTGGTTGCAGAGATATCCAGGGCTATTTTTGGGCAGGAACGCACAGGAACGGAGTTCCGGCTGGCTTCAGAGTTGGCCACGCCCACTACAGCCAAAACCTCTGTGTGCATGGCTACAGAGGGAAGGGGTGCACAGGCAAGCCAAGGGAAAGCAGTTTAAACTGCCTTCCCTTCCCTTCAAGGGGGGCTTGCCTGGGCTCCGCGCAGCCGCAGGGCACCCAGACAAGCCAAGGGAAGGCATGGGGGGTGGCCTAACACGCTAATGAGCTGTGCTCTCAGGGGTGTGGCCTGATATGCTAATGAGTTTCTGCTGTTGGGTGTGGCCTATTATGCTAATGAGTTCCTGCTGGGCTTTTTCTACAAAAAAAGCCCTGGATATAACCATTTCTTTATACTTTCACAATGGAGAAGGCCAGATATGTACTTTTTTAAAAAAAGGAAAGCTAGGAATTTAGAAAACCTGGAACATGTATTGCTGTACTGTCAGAGGTCATTTCGGGGGGGGGAACGCGGGGGAATGCAGTTCCCCCGGGTGAGGTGCAGGGGGCGGGGCACATGACAAAGCCCCGCCCCTGCTTCCGGCCGCCCCGCTTCCAGCCCTCATTCAGCCAGGAGGAGGCAGGAGAAGAGGGAGGGTAAGTTGCTTCCTCCCCGCCTCTCCCCACCCCTGCCTGGGGCCAGGGAGGGCCTTGGCGGGGCTTCCTCACACTCCTGCTGGCCTTGCAGGTCCACCGCCGGGCCCCTGATGTCAGGGGGTGGAGCATATGCTAATGAGTTATGCTAATGAGTTCCCCTAGCTCTTTTTCTATGAAATGACCCCTGTGTACTGTTATATCTAATACTATTCAATTGCCAATTTTAAAAAAGTACAAGCTCCCTGTGGTGGGAGACGGCCACCGTGACAGCCAAGTAAGCTTGCCAGTTCCAGGTTGGGAAATACCTGGATATTTTGGGGGTGGATCCTGAGGACGATTGGGTTTGGGGAGGAGAGTGACTTCAGTGATATATATTCAGAGTCCACCTTCCAAAGCAGCCATTCTCTCCAGGTGAACTGATACCTACCACCTGGATATCATTTGTAGTAATAGGAAATCTCTAGCCATTACCTGGAGGTTGGTAACTCTACAGCCAAGCCTTGTGGAAATCCAGGAGTCCAACAGTCTGTCTGCCATTTTCTGGCTGTGGAAGCACTGCCACCTCTGATGCTAGTGGCTGGGAAGAAGCCTTCAGTGGGAATGGTGCCGGCATGATAAGTGTGGGGCCAGTTCAGTCCTTTCCCTTTTACAATTCAAAGGGCCGTGGGTGGAGGTACGACATCACATCTTTAGTAGACAGTATGGGTAGACAGATAGGAGAGATAGGTGGCTCAGTGAACAGAACTATGTCAAACTGTCAGGTGTTCCGTAATTCTCAAAATCACATCACGTTTGCAGCCTTCACAGTAGGGTGAGCATGGGCCCATTAGAGAGGGAAAAAACTGCTAATGCTTCTGTTCTTGATTTTCATTTTTATGTAGATCTTCCTTAGCAGGATTATTATGTGATATAAAACATCCTAAAATTGAATTTATCTGTAATCCACAGTATAATAAAAAGTCAATAACGTAAATTAAAATCTGCCTATGTATATTCCAAACTGCTTTGTATAGTTCCTTGCAGAAGATAAAAGCTAGGATGCCACTGGGTTTGAGTTGGGGATTATGATTTCATCCCATCATTTATGAACACAGGTGCCTAGGGTTGCTAACTCTGGCCTCAGAAATCCCTGGAGATTTGGCAGTGGTGCCAGTGGAGGGGGAATTTGGGGAGAGACTTCCCCTAGAATCTATAGTATATGGTATGGATCTTGCCCTCTGAACCTGTCATTTTTTCAAGGCAAACTGATCTCTGTAGTTTGGAGACCAGTTGTAATTCTGGGAAATCTCCTGGCCCCACCAGTAGGTTGGCAACCCTGCCCTTTAAGGAGGAAGGTTTTTAATAAAAATGAATGCCCCAGGTCTCATCTCTGACCATCGATCTAAGAGAATACCATGGCTGATAGCACTGATGGCTGTTGTAAAGCTTAGGGGAGATCAACATGGTCACACTCCACCCATCTCTTGCCCAGCAACCATTGTCAGCATGGCAAATAAAGCAGTTTTGCTCCTTATTGAAAAGAATGGGACAAATCCTTGTGTGAGCATTGGAACACTGACACCTGTATCAAATGGTTGAGTTGGATTGTACTTTTTCTAGTGTCAGAACAGAACAGCTTTGACAAACTCAGCACATTTTCCATTTAGGCAATGGAGACACATAGGAGTAGAATGAATATGAATAATTTGATTCATCTGCACGACCGAGTACTATGTCAGTCAAAATAGCAGGTGAGGGAGACCCCAACCAACAGTAGTTCATGCTTGTGAGTTACCAGAAAATAGCAATGTTAATATATTTTAGGTAAGTCAGTGAAAGATGTTTTGCTTTCCTTCAGGAGATTTATCAGCCAAGAGAGGAACCTTTGTCGAATGTTTCTGAACCTGAAATATAAAATAGAGGCGAGTAAATACAACCCAATGGTGTGGAAAGATGGGCTTTGGGAGTCATTCAAAATATAAATCCGGCTGATTTTTACAGTGATGTTCTGCTGGCAGGTTTTTAAGGTCCTTGATTTAGAACAAATTCCTCCGTTGCCACTGTCACCACCCACTATATCCAGGCCTATCCTGCCATTGTCAGAAGGCTGCTAAGTGATGTAAATCATCTGATTGGTTTCGGCAACTTCGTTCCAACGCAGTCGTATATTTCTGCAGCAGCAACCAATCTGCCCAATAAATACAACACAACTGAAGATGGAAATCAGGCCATGAAATTTTCTCCTCAGGCAATAAATACCAATAAAAAAGAGGCTTCTAAGTTTTTCATATTTGCACATAGTCCATGTAGGCCTTCAACTAGCGCAAACACTGCCTTGTTTGCCATAGAATGCCAAGCTTGGGTATGTTAAAAAGATGTAAAATTGCTGCAGGCCCCTTTCACATCTTGCAAATTATTTATATCAAACCGATATAAAGGGCCCCGTTGTACCCTGAAAGGTCTGTTGGCCTTTGAAAGGAGGGCCTTCATTAGTCTGAAATTTACAATGGAAGGCAAATTGAGGTTTACACATTAAAATCCCATTTCCCTCAGCAGTTTACAAAACAAGTTAATAATACCATGCTGTTGGGGAGCAGGCTTTTTCCCCCTGTTGTTCTTTATAATGTGTTCTTTCTTCTATGCAATACCTCCCCCCCCCAAAAAAAAAAAACCAACTTCAAGGTATTTCTTTAGTACATTGGGGGACAGAGTCCGCCCCCAAGCTTGCAGATGCTGATTATATGCTAAACAGCAGTTGTTGTGAACTCAATAGTAGTTCAAACATAGACTGGAGTGTTTGACATGTTTCTTTCCTATGTTGTTTACAGTGTACTGAAGAAGGGAAGATGGGTTTCTTTGAGCTGGATAGTATAAGCCTAGTTTGGCAGGGAGGGTGGGGTATAAATTGAATAAATAAATAAATAAATAAATAAAAAGAGGGAAGGGATTTCCCTTCTGCAGAATGAGGGAAGTGGGTAGCATATGCCACTCATATCTCTGTGGCTAATCTCCCAGTGCAAGTTGTATGCTAAAGACAAGTGAAGCTACTCATGAGCAAAGGCTGAGTGTACCAAAGCCACAGAGACACGGTTGTGAAACATATCCAGCCATTTATTGAACAGCATCAGGAATGGTGTCTGAAAACAAATTAGATGAATGAGATTAGGCAAGGTTCCTTTGCCTTTGAAAGTAGCACTGACAGGCAGCAGAATCACAGGTAGAACTGTCCCTGTCAATACATGCCCATGATAAGTGCTGATCAAACAACTGTTGTTTCAGCAGCTTTGCAATGGTGCAGAAGCCAGGCTGGAACGAGAGAGCTGGTTGCCACATTGGTCACCGCCATGAATACATATTGGGCACTGCAGCTGTCGGTCTCACAGCGGGCTCGGCAGATGGTTGCGCAAAGTGCTCCATCTTTATATGTTCTTACTCTTGTGTTCCCACCAACAAAATTCCTGATGTGTCTGCTCAAAGTGTGTTTCACCTGAGGCCAGAGAGATATTGCCCCATGCCACCCACTCTACCATATGGGAGATGGTTAAATGGGTGGAATACACATCTGCCCCCAGTGAGCCCAGTGCGGCTCCCTATCTACACCGTTAGGTTTGCCACATCTCTAGCTCCCCCTGTCCCTTACAGTGCTTCCGGGCCCACCACATATCCCCTCCCAACATTGCCTCCATTGGCACCAAGCCCAGCACAGTTCCAGTTCCTTCAAGTGATTCCAGTACCAGCATTGAGCCTGGTGCAGCTCCTGGTCTCCTCTGACTGGTATGCTGCATCTCCGAAAATGCCCCTTGACTCCATTCCCAGCAAGCCCTGTGTCGTTCCCAGCCTCTGCTACCAGGCTGGCTGCATGCACAGACAATAAATGTAGCTCTTTTTTTGGAGGGGAGGGATTTAACTTCCCACTGTATTTTTTTAAAAGTTTGTCCCCCAGGTTTGCTGAACTGTCTGTTTTGGGTAAGTGTTCGATATTCACATGGGGCTGAGGTCCTGTTCTAAAGAGTTTACAGGCTGGCCTTAAGATTGCACCTGAAATCTCATCAGTTGGTGTTCTGACAATGTTTCTGAAGTTAAGGCAGTAGAACTGCTAAATACATTGCAAAAAAACAATGATGAATTACAACATGTAAATAAAGGACACATTTTTCTTTTGACTTGGCAGCTCCTGCTTCTTTTCTAGTTGGATACAATACATACATCATTGGCTGTAAGGTCACAATTAATGACCAGCGTACAAAAAAAAATGTCTTGTCTGGTTCCACATCAGCTATCTCCAACTCGTATGACCAGAGATCTCTTCTGATGGACAAGGCCCTACCAGAGAGTAGGCATTAATTGGAAGTCAGTATTTTCCAAACAGTCATTATGGTCTTTTGCTACAATTCTTTTTTTTTAAAACAATTTTTTATTGTCGGGTTATAACAACATGTTCATTATTTTAACATTCCCTTTTTTGATATATATCCCTTCCCTTACCCCCCCCCCTTTCAGGCTTCCCGCAGTGATCCTACCCCCTACACAATTCTTCCTTTATATCTCTCCTCCTTCTAACGCAAATTCATTATATAACTATTATTTCAGCTATCCCCTTCGTATATTCTATTTCATAGGTAACACTTTAAATTACATCTTCTTCTATTCAATTCTTTACATATTCCATTCTTAATATCTAGTAAAGCATATTAACTTGCTACAATTCTTTACTGGCAACAGATGTAATAATAATTGTGCATGCTGAGGCTTTTACTTTTTTTTAAATTGGAGCATATTTCAGGGGACAGACAAACCCTGAAGAAGGAAGTAAGAGTATGGCTACCACAGTGCTGGCTATTCTTTCCAAGTTTCATTTTCTGAGGTGGGTATTAGTAATATTTTACTAATTACTAATACATATTACTAATATTACTGACATATTGCTAAGCATGAGAAGTGTAATGTAGGAAAAACAGGTTGCTTATCTGTAACTGATGATCTTCGAGTGGTCATCTGTGCAGTCACACCTATGGGATCTAGTGTGCCTGCGTTGATCTGATCGGTGTTGTGCAAAGTTCACAACAGGATTTTCACACCTCCACCCTGAGCCTGTGCGGGAACCCCAACTGTGCATGCCCGGTGGGGTGGAGCGCGGACATCCCGCCAGTTCCTTCTGACCACTATCAACCAAAGTCGTGTAAGGAAAATGACTGAGGATGACAGCAGTGGGGAAGGACGGGCGGGCGGTATGACTGCACAGATGACCACTTGAAGATAATCAATTACGGGTAAGCAACCTGTTTATCTTCTTTGTGGTCTCTGTGCATCACACCTATGGGAGATTGAAAAGCAGTGGCTCACCTGGAGGTGGGCGCTGTCAGGCTCAGTGCTCCACAGAGGATAAGACCAGATGACCCAGATCGACCTTATGCTCCGCACGAACGTCTAGTGCATAATGTTTAATGAATGTGGTTGGCGTGGACCATGTGGCAGCTCGACAGATAGAGGACAGCGATGCGCCCTCCATGAAAGCTGTGGAGGTTGCCATCGACCTGGTAGAATGTGCCGTCAAGCGTGCAGGGAGGGGACACTTCACTAACAGATAGCATAACCTAATCGTCCCAATGATCAACTTTGACAAGCACTGAGCTGAGATCCTCGACCCCAGTGAGGCGTTGGAGTATGAGAGGAACAGAGTATTATCTCTCCTAGTAGACTGAGTCCGATTCAGGTAGAAGAGGAGCACCCTCTTGACATCGAAAGTGTGAAGAAGGCGTTGTTCTTCCTCGTCAGAGCGAGGGAAGAAGTCAGGCAGGAAGATTTTGGAATTCAAATGAAATTCTGACACTATCTTCGGTAGAAAGGAGATGTCCGGCAGCAGACATACCCCATGTGGCAGGAAGACTAGGTATGGAGGATCATGGCGTAGTGCCATCAGTTCTCTGACCCTCCTGGCCGATGTGATTGCCACCAAGAATGCAGTTTTTCATGCCACGTATTGAAGGTATTGATCTGGCTCTCTGGGGAAGTGGTGGTACTTGCCCCTCGTGAGTCGGAGAAGAGTGGTGAGCCACGGTTGCCTCGGCTACTGTGGAGCCACTAGGATACAGTTTGGCCTGAATCTGGCTAGTTTCTGAAGAGGAGGGGTAGAGGAAGCGGACGTAGAGCGTCAGCTGACACCAGAAACCGCTATTACCTCACCTTCGGCTTCGGAAGCCGATACAGATGGGGAGCGTCATCCAAGGTTCATGTCTTGCACCGGAGGGTTCAGCTGCCTGACTGGAGAGTCAAGAATTTCAATCGGTGGCATCAATTGTACATCCAGCAGCTCTGGTACGGACTGAAGCATCGATAGGGAGTGTGACTGCGATATTGTTGGCAGCGCAGAGAAGAAGAAGAAGAGATCGGATTTATACCCCGCCCTTCACTTGGAGTCTCAGAGCGGCTTACAAACTCCTTTCCCTTCCCCTCCCCACAACAGACACCCTGTGAGGTGGGTGGGGCTGAGAGAACTCTGACACAAACTGCTCTTTCAGGAACAGCTGTGCCAGAGCTTGTGACTGACCCAAGGTCACATCAGCAGGTGCAAGTGGAGGAGTGGGGAATCAAACCCGGTTCTCCCAGATTAGAGTCCGCACACTTAACCACTATACCAAACTGGCTCTCATGAGCCCTTAGGGAGTACAGAGCCCTTAGGGAGTACTACGGTGCTCACCATGTGAGACTTATGTGAGTTCCCAGTGGACGACTTGTGGGAGGTATGTTTCTCTGACTTATTCCTCTTCTGTTTCTTCGCTGGTGTCGAGGCAGAAGAAGCAGACTTGGAAGAGCACTTCTTGGAGGGGGCTGGCCCCGTATCAGAAGCAAATTTGACTGGCCGAGGTTGACGTCGATGGTTTCGGTGGGGGATTTCGGTGGGAGATTGGACGTCGATGGTTTCGGTGGGGGATCCATCGATACCGACGACTTCTGAGGGAGTTCGGTCAACATAGCTGAAGACGGAGGGGCAAAGGCCGAACCTTGCTGCTCTATTTTTGCTCCTTTGGTTTGAAAATTTTGTGCAGAAAGCACAACCCTCCAGACTGTGAGATTCACCCAAACAAATTATACAGAATGTGTGTCCATCTTGCGGAGCTTACTTACTCCCACATGGGGCACACCTCTTAAAACACCCCCATTTCTTATCCATAAACAGTTCCTCAGACATGAGGGGAGAAGGGGAGGGGAGGGGGTTGACGGTCCGAAGACCAGAGAAAGTTCTCACCCGCCTCCTCCTCTAACAGTTCTTGACAAAAACTCCAATATTCTGAGAAATAATCCAATGGAAGAAGAAAAATGAAGAATTCCCAAAGTGAGGAGAATAGGAACAAGCACCAACCGATGAAAGCTGCTAACAGCACAGGGATCAGAAGAGAACTGGCGGGATGTCTGCGCTTCACCCCTCTGGGCATGCGCAGTTGGGGTTCCCGCGCAGGCTCAGGGTGGAGGCACGAAAATCCCATTGTGAGCTTTATACAACACCGATCAGATCAGTGCAGGCGCACTCGATCCCGTAGGTGTGATGCACAGAGACCACGAAGAAGATCAAGGAAGGGAGGAAGATTCCCTTTTTTGTTTCTTGTTTCCATGCATTGTTGTTTTGATTGCAGGTGTTGATGTACCTTTTTAGATGCATTTTAATGTAATTCATATGAAAGTTCACCATGCATCACTAGTACATAATATACATATTTATTGATGTACTAGTACATCAATTTATTGATGTACTAATAATATACAAGGGAGGAACAAATTCAGACTGGAGATATTTGTATTAAAGAACATTAATTGGGGAGGGGGCTGTGGCTCAGTAGCAGAGCATCTCCTTGGCATGCAGAGGGTCCCCGGTTTAATCCCTGGCATCTCCAGTTAAAAAGGACCAGGTAGTAGCTAATGTGAAAGACCTTTACCTGAGACCCTGGGGAACCTCTGCCAGTGTGAGTAGACTATACTGACCTTGATGGGCCAATAATCTGATTCAATATAAGACAGCTTCACATGTACATACTATAGGAAGTTTCATGGAAACAGCATCCAAACTGTCTATTTTACAAAGACAACATGCACTTGGAAGCTAAGCTATCCATCAGCAGATGGTGTTGGTGGTTGCAGATCTTCCATGCTTCTCCCTTCCTCCAGCAGTCCCTTCCAGCCCCAGGAAAGTTGATTCCCAGGGTCAGGTTACCAGTTTATAGTAACAGCCATGCAGGTTGTGGGTTGCAGTGAAGAGAGGGGGGCAAAATTGCCATTCCTGTCTATTCTGTCAGCAGATTTGTGATGACTGAGGAGAGAGGAAGAAGCAATTTTGTCTCTTTCTCCTCCTCACTGCAGCATTACAATTTATCCACATATCACACCATGTGACTCCTGTAACTTCTGGGGTAGATAAGGACTGCTATGGGGAGGGGATAGTGGGAAATATCAATGATCTTTGTAAGATGAATTGCTAGATACAATCCAATGGCTTTTGCACTAAGCGACAAAAAGGCTGATATCAGAAGACTGCAGGATGACATGAACTGTCTTAAATTTTCAGCTTGAGTTTGTTGGATCATGTACTGTGTCTCAGATTTAAACTACCCTTCTTCTTGGATAGATAACAGATCTCAGAATGCAACATGGTTAAGACCTCATTTAAAACATGATACTGACCCATCTGAGAAGCAGATATCCTGCACAGAAATGTCTTATGAAGGTGCACTGGTTAGTTACCTCTCATTTGTGCCAATTTTCCATCAGTCATTCAGACTGATGGAAAATTGAGTCACCATGGGGAATACATTGTCCTCTCCCAAATCAATATTTCTTCCCTGAAAATAAAATGGAAGAGCTTTATAAAACAGCATAGTGCTATTTGAAAATCAGCCCTATCCTCTGAGCCTTTTAGTATACCTAGGGACTTCCCCTCTGTGACATCGCTATTTAGCATGTTTAAGCCACTAATGTGTCCTGTTTCACCTGGAACTGGGAAATCACATACAGATTGTTGTAGCAGATGAGCAGGTATGTTTTTAAATGAGCAGAGTCTTGGGCAGTGCAGTGCAGAGGACTGTTCTGTCTTCCCATCCTGGTTTTCTCAACCCGTAAAACAGTGTCAGCCATCACTTTTTATTTGCGCACATAGCAGGGTTTTTTAAACATGTCAATATGTCCAGAATATGTGAGTAGAATTATAATGAACATATATTCCTATCTAGACACCCCATGCTATATGCCATTTAGAATAAAGGGGGAGGGGAGGATGATATTCTTCAGCCAATATGACAACTGTGCTTGGTTCACATATGCATGGACATCATTAACAGTATTTATTTATTATTTATTTATTTATTATTATTTATTATTTGTATTTATAGCCCACCCATCCCACAAGTGGGCTCAGGGCAGATAACATCATAAAAACAGTACAATAGATATGATTAAAATTAAACAAGTTAGTAATATAAACAATAATAAACATTAAAACCCAATCACACTTCTGACAGTCACTGGTTGTACGGTTCTTTAGCATATTATTTCCAGATGGATAGGTGGATAGATGACAACCTCCTCAGGGAGGCTATATAGAGGCGTCCGCTGCCTCAGCCAAAGTCCTGGCAGAACAGCTCCGTCTTACAGGCCCTGCGGAATTGAAGAAGAGAAAGAAGAAGAGTAGGGATATATACCCCGCCCTTCACTACCCAAAGGTGTCTCAGAATGGCTTACAAACTCCTTTCCCTTCCCCTCCCCACAACAGACACCCTGTGAGGTAGGTGGGGCTGAGAGACAGAAACTACTCTTTTTCAAGAACAGCTCTTGTCAGAACTATTGCTTGCCCAAGGTCATCCAGCCAGGTGCAAGTGGAGGAGTGGGGAATCAAACCCGGTTCTCCCAGATGAGAGTCCGCACACTTAACCACTACACTAAATTGGCTCTCAAGAAGAAGATCCCACAGGGCCGTAATTTTGACTGGGAGCATGCTCCACCAGGCAGGGGCCAGGGCAGAAAAAGCCCTGGCCCTGGTCGAGGCAAGATGGATGTCCTTTGGGCTAGGGACAACCAGGAGATGTTTATCCATGGAGCATAATGCTCTTCGGGGCGTATATGGGAAGAGGCAGTCCCTCAGATATGTGGGTCCCAGGCCGTATAAGGCTTTGAAGGTAATTACCAGCACCTTGAAGTGAATCCGGAAGTCAACTGGCAACCAATGCAGTTGGCGGAGCACCTGCCAGATGTGAACCTGCACAGGTGTTGATGTCAGCAGACATGCCGACACACTTTGCACCAGCTGTAATTTTCGGATGAGCCTCCAGGGTAAGCCTACATAGAGCGAGTTGCAGTAATCAAGCCTGGAAGTGACCATTGCATGAATCACTGTAGCTAAATCCTGGGGGAAGAGATATGGAGGAATTTCAGACAGGCGACATATTCCGGTTCAGGAACGGTTCCCAAATGCTTTCTGATCTGACATTTCTGACAGAACCATTTTAGAACCAGTTCCCTACCGGACTATATTTGTACTTTCACACACAAACACTTCTGTCTCATTCAGGAAACGGGGCTGAACCATTTTACCTGTAAACCACTTCCAAGTCTTCAGTTTCTTCTCCCAGATCCGAAATGATTTTTCTCGCCGTTTTTCGCCCGCGTGGGCGATCTCCGGCTTTTTTTAATGTTCGCTTTAGAGCGCTATAGCACTATGACACAACAGCAAAACAGTGTTATAGCAACCGCACTGGAATGCCTGGAGTGTTGTGTTATAGCGCTATAGCACTCTGAAGCAAACGTTAAAAAAAAGGCGGAGATCACCCGCGTGGGCGAAAAACGGCAGGAAAAAGCGGGAAAAAGCAGTGCAGTCTGAAATGGCAAACTGCTTCAGATCCAGCTGTTTACCAGTAGGGGAAAGCCATGTGTAAAATGGCAGCCCTATACCGGTTTACTCCACGATGGATCAAAAATGGCTTCAAACCAGCTTAAAAAGGGTAATGTGAAATTCCTTATGGTCTCAGCAGCCTTATTTGCCTAAGATGGAAAAATGCAGATCTGGCAACTGCAGTAACCTGGGCCTCCATAGAGAGAGAGGCATCCAGTATTACTCCCAAACTCCACACTTTCTGGGCCGGCACCAAAGGCACCCGTTTCAGTGTGAGGAGTCTGCCCACATCTACACACACACACACACACACCAGGTACAGGACCTCCGTTGTCGATGGATTAAGCTTCAGCCGGCTCTGCCGCAACCATACAGCCACAGCCTCCAGAGCCTCAGCCAGGGTGTCAGGGGCAGAAGACAGATGGCCATCCATTAACAGGTAGAGCTGGGTGTCATCGCATATTGATGATAATAGAAGACAAAAAGAAGTGTAGTTAACAGACTCAACTATTACAACTTGCCAAAAAGCTGAAGAACATGTAATACAGAATGAGGTATACAAAGCAGCTACAATGAAAAAGTACAAAATGTAAACAATGGAGAACTGGTATGTGCTACAATGTATAAACAATGGAGAACTACTAAATAAGTTGACGTTGTGTCTAGATGTTGTGTCCGAATAGCAGCTGCCGGTCCTGTTGCAAGTCTGAAGCTATTGAAGCTGACTACATGATGGAGACTGGCATCCGGTTTTGTATTGAATTGTTCACAGACTGTTCCCAATGCATGTCAGTATGAGTATGAAAACCACAGCAACTGATGAAGGATGAAATTTGAAACGTTGTTATCAAACATCCGGACACAACCCTTCTAAGTCCAATGGAGTCAGTGTGTTTAGGATTGCATTGTTAGTTACCATCCACTTCAATGCAATATTCACAATTTAACGTGTGAACTTGCATTGTGTTCCAGGTAATACAAGATGATATGAAAGTTCTGTCTGTGGTAGGTCTGAGATGGCTCACTGGCCAATGCAGTTCATCATCCAATGTGGTAGTCATCAAGTGATTAACATTCATATTTGAATCAACCAAAAATGCATGATGATCAACATTTAAATGAAGGCCAGTGTGGTCCAATAGCCAGTGTTGGATTTGGACATAGAAGATTCCTGTTCAGATCTGAACTGTGCCATCAAACATCTCAGCAACTTTGGGTATATTGCTGTGTCCCACTCCCATTTCTATAAAACAGGATTTACAGTATAATCCTAAACTGACCATTTTAATGTACTGAGGACTACAATTTTGGGAAAACATTATTGCTTAAGATGAAGCATTGCAACTGTCTGCCAGTTTGGTATAGTGGTTAAGTGTGTGGCCTCTAATCTGGGAGAACTGTATTTGATTGCCCGCTCCTCCATTTGCACCTGGCTGGATGACCTTGGGCAAACCACAGTTCTGTCAGAGCTGTCCTTGAAAGAACAGTTCTTGAAAGACCTCTCTCAGCCCCATCTACCTCACAGGGTGTCTGTCGTGCAGAGGGGAAGGGACAGGAGTTTGTAAGCCACTCTGAAACTCCAAGTGAAGGGCAGGGTATGAGTCCAATCTCCTCCCCCTCCTCCTCCTCTTCTTCTTGATTAATTCCAAGATGTATGTGGCAGAACAGAACCAAATAATGGGAAGGTTTAGAACTAACCGAATAAGATAGTTTTTGAAATGAGTAATACACAGGAGCTCATCTGCAAATTATCTAATCTTCATATGTGTATTTAAATTGAGCAGGACATTGTCACATATTACATATTGCATTGTTATCTTGGATTTTGCATTTTCACATGAAAATCATATAGACACATATATTTATGCATGTTATCAGTTTGTTTACATTTTCCAGAGGTCTTTACTGTGCAGGTTCTTTCGTTCGGTTTGTTCTAAAATGGGCGTATACTTTTCAATTTACTATTTTTAGTTTGCTGTTGGCCCATTTTTTAATGATCTTCCTACATAGTGACTTCCTCTGAAGTCAATGAAATTAGTCTGGAATTTTATCAGTGCAAACTGGCATAATTAAACTTTATCTGAATCCAGTTTCATCAAATACAGTAAATTAAGAACTCATTTATGAGCTAGGATAAATAAGGGACCAAGGCAGATAAGCATGTAAGTAAGGAGGGGGAAAATGTCATAAATATAATCAAGAATGAAGAGATGACCCCTATCTTGTGGTGTTGTTCACCAGTTTAGCTGGTTTCCAAAAGAAGATTAGACAAAGTTATAGAGTTTAACAGCTCTAGGGCTTCAGCTGGAGGGGGGGGGAACAAAAGCCAGCTGTAGTTCTGCATTTCAAACAGAACTTTACAATCTAAAGCATGACCACAGTAAAAAAATTATCTCATTGTATGACTCCATCTGACTGCTACATTCCCAGAAACATTTGGTTGGCCATTGTAGGAAACAGAATGCTTCACTAGATGGGCCTTCTTATGTTCTTATCCAGGGCTATTTTTGGGCAAGAATGCACAGGAATGGAGTTCCAGCTGGCTTCAGAATTGGCCACGCCCACTACAGCCAATACCTCTGTGTGCATGGCTACAAAGAGAAGGCCTGGAGAGCAACGCCCCCGGCGACTCTAAGGCGGGCAGGCCAGGGGCCCCCCAGGAAGGATCAGGGGTGCCCAGGCAAGCCAAGGGAAGGCAGATTAAACTGCTTTCCTTTCCCTTCAAGGGGGGGCAGCCACGGGGTGCCCGAGCAAGCCAAGGGAATGCACGGGGGTGTGGCCTAATATGCTAATATGTTTCTGCTGTTGGGTGTGGCCTATTATGCTAATGAGTTCCTGCTGGGCTTTTTTTACAAAAAAAGCCCTGTTCTTATCTATAACATTTTCATCCTTTAAGCCAGGGATGACTCAAACTCATTTGTTACAAGGGCTGGATTTGATATAAATAGGACTTTGTCAGGCCAGGTCATGTGTGTCATAAAATGTAATGCCAGGTAGCGAAGATATTAACTTTATAAAGGACACTGACAAAAACAACTAAAAGGGTTTTTAAACTTAAAATACAAACATGCTTAAAACACTAACACTCTTGCCATATTTTATTTAACAGTCTTTGATAACTGACACTTTCCAAACCTTAAAAGATGCCTACCTCAAATGGAAAGGTGGGGGGGTTAGTGGGATTTGGCAATGCACTGTTTTAAATAAAACATCAAGGATAAAGCACAAGGATCACAGCAGAAACTAAAACTAAAAAACTAAAAAACAAATGCCCTGAGCCTAGAAAAACATGAAATGGTTGGGCATTGCAAGCTTCCCCCCCCCAAAAAAAAGGTCTACTCAGAATGGCAGTGGCTCTCCAGTGTAATGTCCCCCTTTGGCTGTGGGTTCCCAGGTTAGAGTACTCACTCAGGCACATGTTCTCGGGTCCATTCAGCAGAGGCAAGCCACAGGCCTGATTAAAACCCTGGGTGGGCTGCTTCCAGCCCATGTGCCTTGATTCTGACACCCTGCTTTAAGCTGTTTCTTAGAGTCATGTGTAGTATAAGAATAAGTATCGAAGATGCAGATTTCAAGGTCAGAAGAGCTATGTTACAGCTATAAACTGAAATGTGCATTCTTTCCCATTCCCATGTTAATAGTTATTTTCTTTCCCTTCCAAATGATGTGTTTGGTTATTGTTATCATAAATCATGTTTATTTTAAAATTGATATTTTCTGCGCAATGCTTTGGGCTTGCACATAAAATTGAAATTGTCTTCATTGATTTCTTTTCCTGGTAATTTCTTTTAATTTTGACTGATCTCATTATTGATTGTTCATGTTACCAGTATTTCAATGGAGGGAACTATAATTTCAGTTGACACTCCCCCCCTCCCCCTATATCTCAGCTGCTGAGGAAGGACTACGGGTGATTTCTTCCACTCACCATGAGCCAAACTCACAGTTCAACCCAGATTTACCGTGAAAATGCAATACTCCTGCTTGTGTTCTGATTAGGGGTGTGCATTCGGATCTACCCAAGTTGAAAATATACCCAAAACATACCTTATCAGTATTTTCTGGGTATATTTCAGCTTCCCAAATATTTTCAGGTTTTCTTGAGAAAACCGGGGGGGGGGAAATCCTGAGAAAATCTCGGATATATTTGGGAATTACTGGCAGATCCAAAAATAGTTGAGAGGCAAGTGCAGATTGCTTCTACTACCGCAGTCCTTTTAAAGTTTAAAGGCTCAGCCCAATGATCAGCTGTGCCAGGGAGAGAAGACTGTCCCTGTCAGCTTAGCTTGGGGCTGGCTTCTCGTGCAGCCCAGTTGCACCTTAAGGACAAACAAAATATGTGGCAGGGTATGAGCTTTCGTGAGTCACTGCTCACCTCTTCAGATACAGCTAGAATGGGAGTCTGTCTGTCCTATTTATTGGAAAGCGGAGAGATGCCAAATGACAATATCAGATGCCAAATGACATTAGCAGGCAAATGACAATAACAGGTGAAAGACAATAGCAGGCATGATTGGATTTAGGTGAGAAATGCAGAGGGGTAATAGGCATGGAGAAATCAGCATTGGTAATAAGACAGGAAACCTAGGTCTTGATTCAATCCAGGTGGATACATGGTCTTGAGCTTCATTATCAGTTGCATTCCAGCAGTGTCAAGGTGTCTTCTCATACCTTGAAAACATGGCTCCTAGGGAAGATGAGAAAGAATTAGAAATTTGCCTGCTAATGTCATTCAGAATCTGAAATTCAATAAATAGGACAGATGGATCCCCATTCTAGCTGTATCAGAAGAAGTGAGCAGTGACTCATGAAAGCTCATGCCCCGCCACATATTTTGTTAGTCTTTAAGGTACTGCTGGACTCTTGCTCTTTTCTACTGCTACAGACAGACTAACAAAGCTACCCTTCTTGATCTATATCCATTGAAATGAGACATCAGTCTCCCTCAAACAGTACTAACTACAAAAAGACTTTAAATATATATTTTATTAACTGGGGAGGGGCAGGCTCACAGGATGCTTAATGGGGAAGAGAAAATAGGGGAGATGTGAGAAGTTGGTTTCTTCATCCAGGGAGATGGGCAGATGAGGCAAGTCTCCAGATGGTGTTTTCTTCCTGCACTTGCACTAACTTTAGAAAGCGATTTTAGTCCCCAGATGCTAAAATCCACCTAGCTCCAGCTCTCTGTTCCCATTCTATCCGCTCCCCTCCTCTCCTCTACTGCTGCTGCCTCCTTAAAGTATGAAAAAGAATGCGGGAGAGCAGGGCCAGACTGGGCGAGTGAAATTACCCTGGAAATAATTCCCAGAGTGGCCCAGTCCATGCTCCTGATCAGGTTGAAGGTAGAGATCCTTAGTAGATCAAAGGGTACAGAACTGACTAGATCTTTTGGGAGTAATCCTAAACAGGTATCCTTAGAATTAAATCCAATTTTACTAAATGTGGCTTATCCCCCATTTACTGTTTCCTTTGCATATGAACTTTTTAAAATTAACATATATTAATTAATTACAAGGTATCATAGCTCCATAGCATGCATTTTAATTTTTCTTCCTTACTAACAAACATTTCCCCCAAGTGTGTAGCAATATCTGCAAACTAATAATTCACTTCATACATCTGATGAAATAGTCTTTAACCATAATTCCAGATTTTATTTATTTATTTATTTGTGGTGACACAAGATTCCTTTTTTGGTTTTGCCACAACAGACTAGCAGGCAACCTCTCTAGAATTTATCTTTTCTAATTATGCAGTTTGCACAAAGACAACACTAGGATTTAGCCTTAGAGTTTGTTTTCAGCACTAGCTGAGTTCTGGAAGAAAAACACTTCTGGGAATGCACAGAATGGCTTTCCTTCAACATTAAAAAACTGCAATCTCCTTTCTTCCCACACACTTTAATAATTCAGTAGCATAGTTACAGGTGCAGAGAATGCAGTGGGATGTTACATCATAGAAGTTTAATCAATGAATTAATTACGCAGCATGTGATATAAACTGAAACTAAGGAATTCAGCTAAATTATCCACTATTCCACATTGTAACCTCTAATACAGTTTAACAATGCATGTAAACTGTGTGGGGGGATCACCCTTTCACTGCTTTGATAGATTATTGGGAACTATTAACTCGGCACAGAGATTTTCTGTTCTACTATTAAGTATGTTTTAACTCCCCAACCAGGGTAGGGATGAGAAGGAATATGGCTGGAAAGATGGAGTGTGGATAAACACAGGAGATTTAGATGTTTGGGGGGGAGGAATTAAGGCACACCAGGTTGGTTGATGAGTTAGGAATATTACAGCCTCATAGTTAATAAATCTGCAGCCAGGGAGAGCTTTCTTTAAAAATTGCTGCTAAAAAAGGGCTGCAAAACAGCACCAACCAGGACGATCATATCTCCATTTGCTCTGTTCTGCCTTGCCTGCACCCCTAGTGGCTGCAGTGAAGAATTGCAATAAAATATACTTGTTGTATGCAGGATGATTCTAGCTTCTCTGGGCCCCCATGCTGATTTGGGCCCCAGGAATTTTGTACTCCTCTGCCCCCCCATGAGTAGCCCCAAGAGCCAGCCCTCCTCCAGCCTGCCTGTTCAGACATTCATTTGGGGCTTGGATGGGAAAGACACCTCCTTCCTGCCCACACGGCAAAGGTCTTTGTCAGGCACGGGGCTGCTGCCTCCATCCTTGCCTCTCTTATTGCCATGCTGGTGCTGAGATTGCACAACCCATCACCCTCCCAGTCATTTAAGGTGCATGCCACTGGATATTTGTTGTATTTTCCTCCCAGCCTAACTCTGGTCTTGCATCTTTGATTGCTACTTTTGCCGCTGTGACTCCATATTCTGCTCCCAGCTTGCCTCCCTCTTTCCCCATCCTTCCCTGTCAGTTTGTACTGATCAGGTGTACACTGGGGGAGGGGCATCATCAGCCAGTGCAATAGCACTGGCAGGCATTCAGTAGGACAACTAGGGGTCCCCCGCCCGCATTGCTCTACAGCTGATTGATGCAAGAGAGGTGGGGTGGACTGGGAAGGATGGAGACAGGCTGGGAGGATAACAGAGTGAGGAGTTTTAATAATTTCTACACCAGTTTGGTGTAGCGGTTAAGAGTGGCTGGAAGACTTTAAACTAGAGAACCAGGCTTGATTCCCCACTCCTCCACATGAAGCCAGTTGGGTGACCTTGGGTCAGTCACAGTTCTCTCAGAGGTCTCTCAGCTCCACCTACCTCACGGGGTTTCTGTTGTGGGGAGAAGAAGGGAAGTTGATTGTAAGTCACTCTGAGACTCCTTTGGGTAGTGAAACATGGGGCATAAATAACAACTCTTCTTCTTTAAAAATTCTTCTGCAAACCTGAGTTTCCGCTGGTTTGAAGAAATACCTTTCCTTTTTATACCTGGCCCCACTGTGCAGATTTTTTTTATTTACACAATATAGCCAGGTACAGAATTAAAGGAATAGATTTGATTAATTAGCAGTGCTTAAAATAGATTTTTTTATTCACACAATATAGCCAGGCCAGGTACAGAATTAAAGGCATAGATTTGATTAATTAGCAGTGCTTAAAAGTATATATACTCTGGAATGGTGTGTGTGTGTGTGTGTGTGTGTGAAGAATCATTAAACAGAGATTATTTTGGGTTCCATATTCCTTCTTTTTTCATTTTATGTTGCATGATGTGCATGGCCCAATGGAAGGAATAATACTGATTTAAGCCCCTAAATAATTAATAGTATTTTCATGAAATAGCAATGGAGATAGGAACGTTTCTATCTGGTGCTTGAACACAGCTAGATATTAACAATTCATGCACACTGGTCATGGTGTTCTTAGCTACCTGATGTTGTTGTTAGCATCAGGAGGCCAATGGTTCCTACTGTTTCTTTTTCTTGAAATATTTCTACATTGTTATGCAGAATGTACAAGAGGCAAAATTCAAAGAGCTCTGAATCAGCAACATCCATGAAAGGCTCAGTTTCAACAATGCAGTGCTGCCAGGATAATCACCAAGACAGACAAGGCAGAGGTAATGAAATAATAATAGCTAGACAACAGGGTGAAACGTAACTGTCCCTCATGCAAAAATGCACCTATGCTTTCAAGCACATTTAAATCAGGAGTACTTAGTCACCCCTCTGTTCAGACTGCAACTTACAACTTGATTGCAGTTATGATTAGTAACCTCAAACACTCAAAAAAGTTTGTTTTGCTAATGTTAAAAATGAGTAAGTATAGAATCAGAAAATACTTTGCACATCTGCAGTGATGCTGTAGGCATTTCCCCATGTCTCTATGGTGTTTACCACAGAGATAAGGGGATAATTCTAGGGCATCACCTGGCAGTGATGTCACATCCTCCCCAAACTCCATCCTCCCCAGGCACCACCTTCAAAATCTCCTGGCATTTGCTAAGGCAGTACTGGCAGCCCTATGGGGAAGAAGAAAAAGCTTCATGGCTTGTTCCACTATTCTAGCCATGCCCCCTTTTTCTTGTGTTATGCCTTCGGGAGGGGGGAGTGGTATGTTATAGAGCAGTGGTGGCGAACCTATGGCACGGGTGCCAGAGGTAGCACTCAGAGCCCTCTCTGTGGGCACGCGTGCCATCGCCCCAGCCAGGCCCAGACCATCATTAAAGTGTCGAATTCTCTGCCAAACAATTTTAAGTAAATGAAAGCATTTGGGATTGCTTTCTTTACTTTGTTTGGATCATCTTAAGTTAATGTATGAGTTGTTTTTTTCTAAAGTAAAACCTCAGTATTCTGGTTAAATTGCCGTGTTGGCACTTTGCGCTAAATAAGTGGGTTTTGGGTCACAGTTTGGGCACTCGGTCTCTAAAAGGTTCGCCATCACTGTTATAGAGTGATGGCAACATAAACAGTTTTATTGAAACAGGGTAACAGCCAAACTGGGTGCACAGAACTTACTTCAGCTTCATCTCCCCTTTTGGTCAGGAGATCTGATGTCACTTCTTCACCCTTCATAATGGGAAGGTTTTTCACTCCTTGCTTCCTTCTTTTTGCTGTCTTCTACCTGCCTTCTCCTCCCCTTGCCCTCCAGCAAATCTGGCTGTGCTGCTACCATGCTGAGTCTTCTGCTAATTTTCACACCTATGCCCATTCTTGGGTACTTTCCTTTCTTCCAGTCCCCATACATATTGGATCTGCTGTTTTAAAGAGCAGGCTCCACCTTCTTGAAGGAGTCCTGTCAATATGGGGAAACAACCCTGCCCCTGGGGGCTCTTATGCAGGGAATACAGGACTGTGGGTCATGCCTCAACTGATTCTATGTTCACTCTTGGGAGTGTTTGGCACCAGCTCACAGATATTTTGCAGATGAATGATTATCCACTGCTTTGCTCTGGCTGTTCCTATTCTCTTCCTCCTCTGATCTACTAAAAGCACCTGAGGGGGGGGGACTTTCAAAAAATGTGTTTTCCTTGGTTGTCTTAGTCCTGGGGGGTAGGTGTATGACATCTCTCTAACATTCAGGCCATGCTTGTTTTGTTGGCTTACTAATTTCAAGTGTGTTGGATTCCCAATTACTTGTGTCTGGGAACTGTAGTTCAGTTCTGCAAGTTTTGAGCCTATGCTAACATGATGAATACTACCAACTGGTGGGAGATTTAATGGTGGCATGGGCCCTCACTGGTGACATAATGACATGTGCTGATGTCAGTATCCTTGCACCTGGAAGTGATATCAGGATTTGGAAAACCTCTATAGCAGGGGTGTCAACGTCATTTTTTAAATCCCCCTAAGGAGAGTTTTTTTATTGGTTTTTTCACAACACTACAAACTACAACTGAAAATATAGGAAGGGAAACTACCTCTAAGGAGAAAGAAAAGAAACCCACTAATAACTAAAACCCCAAGAGTAGGAGATCAATACATCAGCTTATTTCAATATTAATCTAAAATGCTAGTAATACATTGAACATAGTCAGTTATGCTAAGTTATTTATCTTTTAGCCATCCATTTATCTGTTAAATGAAACCCTCAGAGCATCCCAAAGTTATTTCTAAATTTTCAGGCACAATTCAGAGTCCTTCAGCCTTTATTTTCTCATATCTTTTCTTATCCTCAATTTATATGGACTTTTGGGGGCTGCTGCCCCCTTTTCAGAGAAAGAGTCCTTGTTAGAAGGCACCGAGCCTAACTCGCCATGCGATTTGCTTTCTTCTTCTTCCTTCTTGTCCTCTGCTGGTTCCCCCAGCTGTGTTCTCAGGAACTCGCGTGCTTTAGGAAGAGAGTCAATCTTTTCTTTTTTATTGTGGAGCTTAAAAATTACGCATTCTGGAATTAACAATCTATAACTGATGCCATTTGT
>NW_015172587.1:0-22938 GCF_001447785.1 Gekko japonicus
GGAAGTGCGGGAGCCCGAGCTGCTGCTTTTCTTGTACCGGCTAGAGGACGACGGGCTCGAGCGGCCGCTGCTAGAACCGTACATGGCTACGGGAGCGCCGGAGGCCGCATTCACTCCACGGCCTCACGCATACATTCTGTGCGCATGCGCGGCCAATGCAACCAACGGAGGCAAGGTAAGGTTCCAAGAGCGGAAGGGAATGTGAGAAAGTCGGCCAAACAATATGGCCGAGAAAGACTGTGAATTACGCGACAGGGAAGAGGCGGGGCCGGAAGGAAGTAGTTGCGTCGCCGGGCTGCCCCGCTGTTTACTTTCGGGTTTTACTTGGCGATGGTAAAGCCGTTTCGAGCTGACTGCAAAATTAAACAGGAGTAGTGTTAAAGAGCAAGAGACACACGTACATAAAGAGAGCTAATCTCCTGGGTCTGTCATTGTCTACTATAGAGGCCGTTGTCACACCTTTCTAGCCAGAAAAAAAAAAATAGATTAAATAGTCCTGGAAGCCCTAACTGCGTCTAATAGTCTTTGTACCTGCGATGAGACATCTGTACAAAAGAGGAAGGGGTAGCGCAATTTAGTAACCTTTTGAGCCACCTTTGATGATTTTTCCATAAATGCATACCCTTATATCAGAGCTAATTGAGTCTTCTCCGAAACCAATATGTAGTCAAGAATGCAACAGAATTTTCTAATTAATAATTTACTGAGGCTGCGATCACACACACTAAATAATCCACTTTCAATGCACTTGCCAAATGGATTTTGCCAGTTTACACACAGTAAAATCCAGTTGGAAAGTACACTGAAAGTGGATTATTTAGTTTGTGTGATTGCAGCCTGAGTTTCTTAAGAGGATGGGAGGAAAAAACAAGGGAGTCAGCTCCCAAGTGGGAAGAGAAGACAACAGCAGAAAGGTTTCAGTTTGGTGGAGAAATGAATTAATAAGGTCAAACTTTTACCATGTTCCGGAACCTTTTTGACAGACAGCAGGGAAAGTAGGATGTATTACACATTCCTACTAGAAGTTACTTGCCAGCAACCAGCCTTCAAGGGATCTCTTCAAGAAATTGCTGTGACTATTGTGTGGATATCCCACAAACATTTTTTTGTTTGCATTGGGACTAATGGCATGAACTCCTGCCATAGCTGTGCTACTCTATACATCTCCTCACTGAATATAGAAGAAGAATTGGATTTATACCCCAGCCTTCACTCAGAGTCTCAGTGTGGCTTACAATCTCCTTTCTCTTCCTCTCCCCACAACAGACACCCTGTGAGGTAGGTGGGGCTGCTCTTGAGATAACAGCTTTGAGAGCACTGTGTTGCCAATATCATAATGCCCCTATATAAATAAATGGTGCAACCTCATTTGGAATACTGTGTGCAGTTCTGGTCACCACACCTTAAAAATATTATAGCTTTGGAAAAAGTGCAGAAAAGGGCAACTCGATTGATAAAAGGGTTGGAACACCTTCCCTATGAGGAAGGGTTAAAGCGCTTAGGCAGGGCTCTTTAGCTTGGGGAAACGACGACTGAGGGGTGACATGATCAAGGTTTATAAGATTTATGCATTGGATAGAGCAGGTAGGGGAAGAGGTACTTTTCTCCCTTTCTCACAATATAAGAACTCGTGGGCACTCAATGAAATTGCTGAGCGGTCGGGTTAGAACGGATAAAAGGAAGTACTTCTTCACCCAAAGAGTTATTAACACATGGAATTCACTGCCACAGGAAGTGGTGGCGGCTACAAGCATGGACGGCTTCAAAAGGGAATTAGATAAGCATATGGAGCAGAGGTCCATCAGTGGCTATTAGCCACAAGGTATAGATAGGGGCTCTGGGGCAAGTGATGCTCTGTCTTCTTGGTGCTTGGGGGGGGGGTCAACAGTGGGAGGGCTTCTAATGTCCTGGCCCCACTGGTGGACCTCCTGATGGCACATGGTATTTCTGGTCACTGTGTGACACAGAGTGTTGGACTGGATGGACCTTTGGCCTGATCCAACATTGGCGTCTCTTATGTTCTTATGTGACTGACCCAAGGTCACCCAGCTGGCTTCATGAGGACTGGGGAATCAAACTCGGTTCTCCAGATTAGAGTCCACTGCTCTTAACCACTACACCAAACTGGCTCTATACTATATTATACTATATAGAGCTCGTGCACTGAGGGCCAATCTATATGTGATGGCATCTTTGTGGCTAACACAAGGTTGCCACAAAGTAATTTAAAAATACCTCGAGGACTTACTGTTAGGGCTGCCAATTCCCCCCGGGGGGGCGGATTTCCCCCCGCTTTGGAGGCCCAATTTCCGTTGCCGCAGAATCGGGCCCCGGGGGGAACCCCACCTTGGCGTGCACGTCAGCCGGATGTGACCTGATGACGCCGGGCACGCTGGGGGCGGGGCCACAGCCATTTGAGGGGAAAACATAGAGTTTTCCCCTCAAATGGCTATGGCCCCGCCCCCAGCGTGCCCGGCGTCATCACATCACATCCGGCAGATGTGCATGCAGCGTGTGCGTGCTTTGCATGTGTGCGCACACTAGGGACGCCGTCCGGGAGCCCCCTGCCGTGAGACGAAAAGGATTTGGCAACCCTACCTACTGTTGATCAGGCCCACTGTGGGTTGCTCTTGTCCCCCCCATGCCCTTTCCAGTGCTGAAACAGCAGCTTGGGGGAGATAGCTGTTTTTGTACTTGATAACATGTGGGGCAGAGGATGGACACAAGCACCTCAGCCCACCATACCGCACAGCTCACTACATTTTTAGATGACTTTAAAATGGCAGCAGTCACAAGGATGCTGTCCTGTCTCCTTTGGCCTTGAGAAGAGGCAGGGATACCAGCAGCAAGGGAGTGTGAGGTAGTCTTCCTCCCAAGAGGGCTTTGCTGAGGCCAGCAGCTTCCTAGTTGGCTTGCTGCACTGCCTTCTCAAGCTTGCAGCTGCCTGTCAGGCTGGTTGCCAGGTGAGAATTGGAGCAGAGAGTGTGCTACAAAACTTGCAAGCGTGTGAAATGAGTGCAATTGTGCGATAGTTTGAACATTCCTTGGCATTGTCCTTCTTTGGGATTGGAATGTATACTGACCTTTTCCAATCTTGTGGCCACTGTTGCGTTTTCCAAATTTGTTGGCAAATTGAGTGCAGCACTTTAACAGCATCATCTTTTAAGACTTTGAATAGCTCAGCTAGGATACCATCACCTCTGCTAGCTTTGTTGTTAGTAATGCTTTCTAAGGCCCATTTGACTTCGCATTCCAGGATGTCTGGCTCAAGGTCAGTGATTACACCATTGTGGTTGTCAAGGACATTGAGGTCCTTCTTGTACAGTTCTTCTGTGTATTCTTGCCATCTTTTCCTAATCCCTCCTGCTTCTGTTAGGTCCCTACCGTTTTTGTCCTTTATCATGGCCAGCTTTGCATGGAACGATCCCTTGATTTCTCCAAAAAAAAATTCTTCAATCCCCCTAGGGGAGGTTTTTATTGGGTTTTTTGTAGACTAAAAAACTACAACAGAAAATATAGGGAAGGGAACTACAACTAGGGAAAACAGAAGAGAACCCCACAACTAACTAAAAACCCAAGAGTAGGAGATCAATATCTCATCTTATCATCATGCTATTTTCAAAAAACAATCAATAATACAATGAATTTAGTCGGTTATACTAGATTATTATTTAACCATCCCTTTAACTGTTTATAGAGATCCCCAGAGCATCCCCAAGTTATTTCAACATTTTTTTTCAGGCACACATCAGAGTCCTTCAGCCCTTATTTGTTCTTATGTTTTCTAATCCTCAATTTATATAGGCCTTTGGAGGCAGCCACCCCCTTTTCTGAAGGGGGGGTCCTCATCCAAAGTCCCCGAGCCCAACTCGCCATCAGATTTGCTTTCTTCTTCCTCCCCTTTGCCCTCCTCTGGTTCCCCAAGCTGTGTTCGCAGAAATTCCCGTGCTTTGAAAACAGAGTCAATCTTTTCTTTTTTATCATGGAGCTTGAAAATGATGCTTTCTGTAACTGATAGAATTTGTTTGTAAGAAAAGGATTAATTCTTTATAGTTCTTTCTCCTCTGTCTTATATCAAATGAAATGTCTTTTAAAATCCTGATATTATTGTCTCCAATTTTCAAGGGTGTTCCCGAAGTTGCTTTCAAAATAGCATCTCTCACATTTCTCTTCGAGAATCTGACCACTATTTTCCCAGGCAGATTATTTTTCTTGATGTATGATGACTAAGATCTGTAGACCACATCCATCTCACTGCAAAGATACTCCGCTGTTAAATCTGTCATTGGGGCTATTGCTTCACTCAACCGTTGCTTCAGATTCTCTCCTCTAAGTTCCGGGACCCCTTGGAACCAAAGGACCAAATTTGCTTTATCCATTTGTAGCTGTAAGAGTTTTGTCTCTTCTGTAGCTTGCTTCATTTCCAGCTTTTGCATCTTTTTCTTAACTTTTTTAGTAGTGACGTCCATTTCCTTCACCTTCTCTCCCATTTGCTCTGTTGCTTTTAAGGCTTGGGTCAGTTGCACCTGCTGCGTTGCGAGACTCTGCCCAATTACTGACAGTTGTTGTTTAATGCCAGTGATCACGTCCAGCAGGGGGCGCAGGGAGTCAGCTAAGAGTTTTGAGAGTTCAGTGACCTCATCTGTTCGAGGACTAGCCCTTAGTTTCGATTTCAACGACTTCTCTTTCTCCTGTTTCTTCCTTGCCACCTTTTTGGATTTGTTTACTTATCAAAGAAGTTGCTAAAGTCTCTGATATTCACCCAAATGCTTTCCTGCGCTCTGGTAAGTCTCTTAAAACAGTTTTAGTTGCTTATTTTTCTGCTCCCCCCTCTTTCCTTCCATGTTTTGTCTACGTGTTTGGGAGGGATCCCTCCCCCGCTCGCTTTCCTGTCGCTCTTGGGGGGGGCAGTTTCTTTTTATATCTTCATGCTCGCTTCAACCCGACTCACAGTTCGTTGTTGGCCATTCGGCCTCGCTCGTCAATCATTTATTTCACCCGATCTCCAACGCTTGTCCCAGTCAGCAGCACTCGTACCATGCGGTCACTCAGCGGCAGGACCTTCAGGGCGGAGGGGCGCCTCAATTCTCCAGCTTTCGGCCATCGAAGAGATCGCCCCTCAAAAGCCCCCTGGCTGGGAGCCTTTTACCAAGGCTCCAGGGGGGTTGCGACCCGTCGGACCCCCTCCCACACGCTGGTGTGCAGTTTACACCCCCGGGACATCTGGGAGATGTGTCTGCCTGCGTGTCGCCGTAAACCGGAAGTTTCAATTTCTCCAATTTATTGAGGAGATCTCTAGTCCTTCCCATTCTGTTGTTTTCCTCTATTACTTTGCATTGTTAATTCAGGAAAGCCTCCTTATCTCTTCTTGCTGTTCTCTGGAAATCTGTATTCAGTTGCGTAAATCTTTCCTTTTCACCTTTGCCTTTCGTTTTCCTTCTTTCCTCTGCTATTTGTAAAGCCTCATCAGACAACCACTTTGCTTTCTTGCATTTCTTTTTCTTTGGGATGGTGGTAATTGCTGCCTCCCGTACAATGTCACAAACAATGCCTCCTGTACAATGTCCATAGTTCTTCAGGCACTCTATCTATCAAATCTAGTCCCTTAAACCTATTTTTCACCTCCACTGTATATTCATCAGGGATCTGATATACGTCAAATCTGAATGGCCTAGTGGTTTTCCCAACTTTCTTCAGATTAAGTCTGAATTTTGCAATGAGTAGCTCATAATCTGAGCCACAGTCAGCTCCAGGTCTTGTTTTTACTGACTGGATAGAGCTTCTCCATCTTTGACTGCAAATGATATAGTCAGTCTGATTCTCTCTCTCTCTCTTTCTTGGCAGCTTGCCATACTTCCTGTGATGTCAGGGTGTGTGGCATATGCTAATGAGCTCCTGCACCTCTTTTTCTACCAAATGACCCCTGGTCCCCTTTCCTGGGGAGGTGGCTTGCTGCCCTCTCTGTTCTTGGTCAGCTGGCGGGACCAGGAGTTATAGCTTTGGAAAAAGTGCAGAAAAGGGCAACTTGAATGATAAAAGGGCTGGAACACTTTCCCTAAGTCTGAAGAAAGGTTAAAGCGCTTGGGGCTCTTTGGCTTGGAGAAATGATGGCTGAGGGGTGACATGATCGAGGTTTATAAGGTTATGCATGGGACGGAGCAGGCTGAGAAAGAAGTCCTTTTCTCCCTTTCTCACAATACAAGAACTTGTGGGCACTCAATGAAATGGCTGAGCAGTCGGGTTAGAACGGATAAAAGGAAGTCCTTCTTTACCCAAAGAGTGATGAACACATGGAATTCACTGCCACAGGAGATGGTGGCAGCTACAAGCATGGACAGTTTCAAGAGGGAATTGGATAAACATATGGAGCAGAGGTCCATCAGTGGCTATGAGCCACAGGGTATAGATAGGAACTCTCGATCTCGGGCAAGTGATGCTCTGTATTCTTGGTGCTTGGGGGGGGGCAACAGTGGGAGGGCTTCTAGTGTCCTGGCCCCACTGCTGGACCTCTTGATGGCACCTGGTCTTTTTGGCCACTGTGTGACAGAGTGTTGGACTGGATGGGCCATTGGCCTGATCCAACACTGGCTTCTCTTATGTACTTATGTCTGGGGCAAGTGATGCTCTGTATTCTTGGTGCTTGGGGGGCCAACAGTGGGAGGGCTTCTGGCCCCACTGTTGGACCTCCTGATGGCACCTGGTATTTTTGGCCACTGTGTGACAGAGTGTTGGACTGGATGGGCCATTGGCCTGATCCAACACTGGCTTCTCTTATGTTCTTATGTCTGGGGTAGTGATGTTCTGTATTCTTGGTGCTTGGGGGGGCAACAGTGGGAGGGCTTCTAATGTCCTGGCTCCTCTGCTGGACCTCCTGATGTCACCTGGTATTTTTGGTCACTGTGTGACAGAGTGTTGGACTGGATGGGCCATTAGCCTGATCCAACATTGGCTTGTCTTATGTTCTTATGTCTGGGACAAGTGATGCTCTGTATTCTTGGTGCTTGGGGGGGGGGCAACAGTGGGAGTATTCCTTGTGAGTAGCAGTGATCTGGGATTGTCAGGGGGAACTTTGTATTGGCTGCTGTCCATAGGAACCAACCTGGGCTCCTGCTAATGGGAAAATGAGAGCTTGTATGGATGATCGAGGTCTGCACGCGTCCTGTGTATGGGAAATGTGCGCTACACCTCTACTTCATCTTATTTGTGCAAATTCCCCAAGAAGTAGGTCGAACGCATGTACAAAGGAGGTGAATCAAAGGTATAAAATGCACTCAGATGCCTTTCTCAGAGCAGGCCAAAAGCTGTTGATTCAGGGAATATCCATTTCTTTAGTGGTAGATATATTTTTGGTATAGGGATAGATTTGTATTGGGCTCTTCATTTTTTAATTTTTTGTGTGTTTTTGTAGACTCCAAGTCTTGAAAACAGTATAGCAAAAAGCAAAAACAAATAGTGTTTGTATCATTGAAAGCTCTGTTGTTGTGTTTTTCTTTTAAGACAAAAGGTGTTAATGTATGAGTTGTGTTTTCTAAACTAAAACCTTAGTACTCAGATTAAATTGCTGTGTTGGCACTTTGCGATACGTAAGTGGGTTTTGGGTTGCAGTTTGGGCACTCGGTCTCTAAAAGGTTCGCCATCACTGCTCTATGGGATTATGAGATCCCTCCACTCCCTAAATACTGTTTTCCCAGGATGCACTCCTAATTATCCAGAAATTTCCCAAGCCTCAAAAAGAATTTATGCAGTTGGGGATATTTAGAGGAAAACCTCTGTGTAGAAGCAACTTTGGCATTCTATAACTTGGAATAAGCATGTTTATGTATTTGTTTAGAGCATATTTAGCGTATCTTTCTCAGAAACTGGAGTTAAGGCAGGTTCCAATTATAATTTTAAAAATCGCAATATATAATTAAAAATCATGAGAACTAACAAGACTGGCTATCCCCACAAGAAATAACTCCTCCTGGTGAAGTGTGCATGCAAGCGAAAGTTTACACCCAGAATTAAACTTTGTTGGTCTTAAAGGTGCCATGGGACTCAAACCTTACTGTTATATAGGAAGGCTGATCCTCCCTGGAAGCTTCTCCTTATCTTGCATAATATAGCAAAACAAGATAAGAGCAGAACAAAGTCTCATGTGAAAGGAGTCTTCACTATTCAAATGCTGAAAGTACTCCAAGACACTCAGCAGTTACTGGTGAACTTCCTAGGGGTGTTCAGCCACCAGCCTGGATTTCCTGTACCTAGGCTCCTATAACACAGGAAAGATCTTATGTAAGTATATGTTACTTTTTCATGTTGTACTAAGACATGTTTTTTCCCCTATTGAGGAATTATGAGAAGGCATTCTGGTCTTCAAGATTTTTACACTCCTGACAAGAAACTGGTTTTGGTTTTGCCACAAATCCTTTTGAGAAGAAAGTGGCAATAGTAGGCCAAGGTTGCAAAAAACAAAACAAAAACCCATCCCTCAAATGTCATATCTACAAGTCCATTTCCAACAGTTTTCAATCTCCCTATACCTCTCGCCTCTAGACTGGCAACTGGAGTCAGACTGCGCCCCTGAAGTGATCAGTTTTGACCTAAGCTTTTATTTATTTATATTTAAATTTATACCCCGCCCTACCCCGAAGGCTCAGGGCGGCTTACAGGGTACAAGTGCCAGGTTAAAACAATATCATATGATTTAAAAACAATAAATTACATTTTAGTGAATTGCTGACCTCTATGACACACCCTATCTCAGGATCTTCTACAGTGTAAACCCCACTTAATGAGGGGAAAGAGCCATATAAAGAAAAGGAAATCTTCAGAATTAACATGTTTATGTTCTTGATCCAATAGGTATGCTGAGCTGCAGACCGGAAGGTCGGAAGCTTGGCAGTTTGAGACCCTAGTGTCGCATGACAGAGTGAGCTCCTGTCTCTGGCCCCAGCTGCTGTCAACCTAGCAGTTCAAAAGCAAGAAATTGCAAGTAGATAAATAGGTACCACTTCAGTGGGAAGGTAACAGCGTTGCATGCACCTTGGCATTTAGTCATACCAGCCACATGACCACAGAAAAGTCTTCAGACAGCGCTGGCTCTTTGGCTGGAAAATGGAGATGAGCACTGCCCCCTAGAGTCGGATTCGACTGGCTTTCGAGGAAGGGAAACCTATACCTTTTTTAGATGTAATATTTAGTGAGAGAAGCATAACTGAATAGTTGATGAGAGAGAGAATGCTTGACAATTGCAGGATTCTAGCATTTTAGATCAATCTGCAGCCAAGATTGAAGTAATGCGCTAACAACTTAATAGTTAACTTTCCTTATAACATCCTATAGCATGGAAGGTTTTGAGCTGAAATGGATTATCCCAATAAAGTATACCCACACTCCAGTATTTTTAAAAGGAATTTTTAATTCTTACCATGTTATTTGCATAGGAGAGGGACTGAAGAAGCTGCAGTTTCGCTCTGGTCGGAGGAGCTATGGCTACTTTCTCCAACAACTGAAACTGCATCAGTGATGTTGGTGTTTTGCTGCTGGGTGGGTGTAGGATACCTTACACTTGGGGAGCAGTGGCTACCTGAAGGCAAAAATCCTATGAACACTTATTTGGAAGTAAGTTCCATTTAGTGGAATGAAACTTACTTTTGAGCAAACAGGCAAAAATTCTGGCTGCAATCTGAGCACATTTACCTAGCAGTCCCATTTAAATTATTATGACTGAGAATTGTTGCATATTTTATTGTAGCAGGCATGTTCCCCTTGTTCACCCTGCAGGAAATAGGTAAAGTCTGAGGAGGCACGTGTCCCCAAGATCAAATGTGGCTTCACAGACATGACCAAAGCCTCTTGCTGTGTGATCTCTTTGCTTCATAGACTTGCATATGTACTTCATATCACTGGGTGTTTGAAAATGTTTTGTGCACCTTTCTGTTTTCATGCTACAGCAAATGCCAGAATGAGCAAGTGCCAAAATAAACATAGAAAATACTTTCACTGTCATAATATCGTTTTCTATATTTCACTATTTTGTGAGCTGACTTGGATGTTTAATTCAGAAATAATGCATAGAATCGTCTAAATAAAATATTTAAAATAATAAAATATGACTCTGCCTTACTTCTTATTAAACATGCTTAGGCTAAGGATGTAAGGAATTTGAATGGCTCTAAAAGTATAGTGTGGGAATTGTCTATCAGAGAAACAGTATATGAGGAAAATCCCTCCTATCCAGCTTCAATCTGTATTTTCCCTCTGCTTTTCTAAGTCTAAACTACAGATTGTTGGTGGATCTGATAGTGGATGAAAGGGTAGCCAGTTTTTATTGAACCTTTCTTTCTGACATGTTTTCAAAATCCATGGAATTTATTTTAAACATGGACAACCTTATGGCATCTGCAGTGAGAAAAAATTCTGCTGACTGTATAAATGTGCCTAAGACAGGTTCATCTGTACATACTGGATTTATATACAATGAAAGTTTTTTAAAATCTTTTTAGTTGTTTTATGGTCCCTTTTTAGCTTGAGAACTTAGATTCAGGTGGGTAGCTGTGTTGGTCTGAATCAGCAGAACAAAGTGAGTCCCGTGGCACCTTTAAGGTAGCTTAAGAACTGTTTTATGAATATACATTTAAGATGCTCAGTGATTGTTTTTGCTGTTTTTAATGGCTTGTTTTAGTATTGATTTTAATGGTTTTATGGTATTGTGTTTTTACTTATAAGCCACCTCAAGTCTCTCCAGAGGTGACATTAAATCACCTAAATAATAAAATTTGGGTTCATCTGATTTCTGTCTGCCTGCAGCTAAATGTGTTAGCTGATAATGTTAGTGGTGATGGTGGCCAGTTTCTCTATGAGAGTTTCCTGAGATAATGAAGTCATCAAGTGAGGAGCACATACGTGTTAAATCAGTCACTAGTCGACTTTGAAGATCACGAGAAGACTCTCTTTTCCATTCTCAAGACCTTATTATCATAAAGGCCAGAGAGGTCTATTTCCAAACAAGCTTGCGCCTCTCACTGGAGATCATATACCGTGAAATTCTTAATCGGTTCGTTCCTGCAAGCCAACCTTCCCTTATTACGACACACAAAGCGGCTGTAAAGGGTCATCCCTGACAGCAGCGGCCGCTAGCGGGAAAGGAAGATGTTTCTGTCCCGGAAGCAAAGAACCCGGTTTGGAGCGCCGGTTCTGGCGCTTGTTCCTCGTGGGTGTGTGTAATGAGCAGGTGATAAGTGGGCTCAGACGAAATTCCTACTTGAGACGGAGCGAGGCAATCGCTACCGCTCCTTTTTCGCCCCTTCTCCTTTGCATCTCTTGCATCTGCCTCCCGGTGGTGAGGAATCCGCTGTCTTATCCCCACGCCTCCGCACGCGAAGAGAAGCCTCATCAGGTTTATGTGGGAGAGAAAGCGGTGAAGGAGCATATGTAATGCACATGAGCGTTAGCGTTGCCATTCTCCATGGGGGACCCGGGGATCCCCTGGAATTACAGCTAATTTCCGGAGTACACAGATCAGTTCCCCTGGAGAAAATGGATGGTTTGGAGGGTGGTCCCTGTCCTCCCCAGGCTCCGCCTCCAAATTCCCAGGAGTGTACCAACGTGGATCTGACAACCCTACTACTTCCCCCGCCGGTGGCCAGGAAGGATCTGGCAATTCTAATAAGCCTTATATTAAAAATGCCATGCTCCATGTATTCTCCTGCCAACCTAGCAGTTCGAAAGCAAGAAATTGCAAGTAGATAAATAGGTACCGCTTCGGTGGGAAGGCAACAGCGTTCCGTGCGCCTTGGTGACCACGGCAACCTCTTCGGACAGCGCTGGCTGTTCGGCTTTGAAACGGAGATGAGCACCGCAACCCTAGAGTCAGATTCGACTGCGAGCAAGGGAAACCTTTACCTTTACAATGTATTCACTCTAGTTGGGTGAAAACTGAGATGGTGGCAAGGCAACAGATATTTCTGAATAATTTGGGGATATCGTTTTGGTTGAGTCTTATAATGTGATTTTTGCCGTCAGGGTCTGGAACCTGGGAAGAATAAAGAGAAGTCTTGGAACATTAGCAACTTTTTGTTCCATCATGAGCTAGAGTCTGTTTTGTCAGAGGATGCTGCCAGGAAAGTGCAGGTGTGTTTCTGTCACTAGAGACCACAACAAGCAACCCACCCACCCCCACACTGGGAGAAAGAAGCATTTTATGCAGGCTGAGCCCCGATAGTCTGGAAGGAAGACAGGATCATAGTAGGCATTTTATTTTATTTGTACACATATGGGTTTCGGGGGGAAACCTGAAATGTCAGTTCAGAAAGCAGTAAAAAATAAAAGGCATAGTCTGAAATGTTTCTGGGCCACATTCGAATGTGAATAAGCATGATAATAATCCAGGAAAGCAATGGCTGGCAATATCAATCCTAGGAAGATTATGATAATATAGTTCACACTTGAGAAAACCTTTGTTTGAAAACTTCCAAATCTGGGCAAATACCATCAAAAGTTTTGTTTGGGGGAAAAGGCTCAAATGAAATGAGGGGGTTTTATATGTATGCGTGCAAGTGTGTTGTCAAGATTTTCCTGTGTAGTGCCAGATTCACATGTTTTTAAATTGTTAATGGTTTGGTCATTTTATTTCACTGATTTGTGACATTTACTGTTGTGATTTCTTTTCACAGGGTGGTAGATATGTTTATTTATTTAGGGGGGAAATGTATGCTGCCTTTCCAGGAACCTGTCCAAGGTGGCTTACAAAATAAAAACAAAATATTAAAGGATATTAATTAAAATCCAACCCAGCAGAAAAACAGACCACTGCCAGCTTAAAATAATTTCCAGACTAAAATAGTGTTAAAAATCAACTCCTTGATTAAAGGCCCTGATGGCCTGGCACCTAAAAGAAAATATGTTGAATTAGGCTATTGAACAGTGCCCTGGGTAGTGGTTCCCAGCATCAGTTCTACTACTACTGAAAGGAGGATATGTTTGTGGAATTCAGCAGACACAGAGGAAACAATACTCATGGTTTATATATGTTGTTTCCATGAGTTAATTATCAGATAGGAATTGTTTATCTTCTTTAAGCAAATAAGCTTTCTGATTTGCCAATAATTATATGCATTCCATCCTCTCTGTGGAGGTACACGGCCTGCTCTACACATGCAGCGGTATTCTGAAGTGACTGGAGAAGACCATAGTGCTTCAGACTACAGGTGGGGATCACATTCTTAAATGGTCCCCTGTGTTTAAAAAAAATTGGCAAGGAGATGTTACCACAGCAAAGGCAGAGCTGCACAGAGAGTTTTTAAATCAAAGTGCATTAAAATTTATTCTCTTTTTGCCTTCTGAAATGGTATAGCTCATGTTACTACTACATTTTGATGTGTGTGTACACCAGGCCTATAAGATGTGGCCACATGGAAGCTGCTTTAAATGATTTGCCTTGGGTAAATGCTACCTCTGATGAGCCACTGATGTACAGTAGCTCTCTGTGCAGAACTGGATGTTTTCAGTGTGCTACTACGGTATGCCCTCCAAAATGTTTTTATGAAATCATGGTCATAAACAACTCATTCCCATTCACACCTGCAGTACACAAACAGCCCATCCTATTGAAACAACCCCCCATGTGGAGCAATTAAAGGAACCTCCATGCTGTGGTTACAAGTATATGTAGGAGGTTCTGGTTTCAGTCCCTAGCATGGTACATGCTGTGGTTACAAGTATATGTAGGAGATTCTGGTTTCAGTCCCTAGCATCTCCGGGTAAGGGCATGGTAGTTATAGACAATGGGAAAGACATTTCTCTGCAGGGTACCTTATAAGAGCTCTTGCCAGTCAGAGTAGGTAGCACTGCCTTAAATGGACCAGTTATAGTGTTTAGGTATTCACCCAGAAATACAATGAACTGAATGAGGGGGGGGGCTGGAAACATCTTTCATAGGAACAGCAACTAAAACATCTTGCACAGCAGTCTCTAAACCTTGCCATAGAGCAAACTAATCCTCAGATCCTTACATTATTCAATTTAAGGGAATGTCTCTCATTGTAAATTCTGTCACAACAATTATTAGACTCCTTTTCACATTCATGCTCAATACATGAAGCTTATTATTGGTTTTCACTATTTTTAGTTCTCAAATACTGGACAAAACTGATAAATAAAACTTTTAAAAAAAGTTTTATTCTTCATTGAAAGAATTCTCGGACTGGGGCAGCAAGGCTTTTTTGGTTTTCTTTTTCTTTCCATACCTGATTTCTTGTTTTTGTTTTTTCTTAGGAACTTGTAGCTGTTGCCTTTGGCCCCAGAGGAGAATGGAGGAAATTTTGGCTGATCTGTGTGCGAGCAGTCCGACAGATCCACTCCCTGTCTGGGAACATGGCAATGTTGGACATTGTTTCAACCAGCTGATTCTAAACGTTTTCCCGCATGCAATCCTAGCTATAGTCAGTGCCTGCTACATAGGAACACCAAGGTATTAATAGTCCAGATGTGTGAGCTAAATCCCACATACAGGCACATATATTTCAGCATTCACTTTGTGTGTGGTGCTGTTAACCGCCTGGTGAAATGAGCTCCCCTATGAGATCATAGGGTGCGTTCAGACAGGGCATTTTAGCCAGCACAAACTGCTCCGGTTGGAACCGGAGCAGTTTGATCTGGAAGAAACGTGATCACACTCACCTCCTGACTGCGCAGCACATTGCGATATGCTCGTCCACACTTCAGGCGCTCAGCAGAGCGCATCGGAGTTTTTTTTTTATTTTTACACAGTTTGCGCATGCGCATTGGCAGGCTTCTTTATGATGAAGCCGATTGGCTGCCGCTTGGCTCTCGGGGCGCATGGGTGTGTTATTGTGGGGTTTTTTGACAGGGCAAATGGAGCCAGGAAGGAGGGAGGGGGGTGAAGAGCACAGGCAAGTGAGGCCGGGCAGGCAGTCTCCCAGGGAGGGACCTAGCGCTGCCGGCTCCTGAAGGGGAGGCGGGGCGGAGATCCTTGCACGTGCGTCGCCCCCTCCCACCTCTCCTCCCTCTTATTTTATTTTTTGCATGTGCGAGTCAGGCCCACCGCCAGCCGCCTGTTGACGAACTCCCCTCCCTCGCCGCCGCCCCTTCTGGGGCTGGTGCTGTGTGCGTGTGACCCGTTTTGGCTGGGGAGAGTGCCCAGGAGGAGAGTTAGTCAGCAGCAGCCAAGGAGGAGGAGGAGGAAGGAGAGACGAGGAGGAGGAGGAAGGCACGGCGGAGTCATGGAAAACACTCTGCAGCCGCAGCTAAAGCAAAAGCGGCTGCAGCAACAGCAGCGGCGGGCAGGGGAGGAGGAGGAGACGAGGCGGCTTTGCACAGGTGCAGAACAACTTTTTTTTATTAACGATGGGGTGAAGCTTCGCCCAAGCGCACATCGACTACAAAAAAAATGGCGCCCAAAAAGCGGAAGCCTCGGGCTTCCGAACGGAAGTGGCTCTACACCGGCGGAGAGCGATCAGATGGGGGGATAATGCGGCTGGAACCGGTGCACTCAGGATAAGCCTGGTCCTGACCGGACATCTGATTAGATATCAGATTGCTTTAACATCTGATCTCTCTATTTACATGGTATTTTATGATATTATGTGCAAATTGCTATATTAACATTATTTTAATTGTTGTATATCGCCCTGAACCCGTTTGGGGAGGGCAGTATATAAATCTAATAAAAATAAATAAATAAATAAATAAATGTATATCACAGAATCTGATAGGAATATCCCATTCAATTTAAGTGAAGTTGCATTTATGGGCCATAATGTATGTTGAGAAATGACCACACCCTCCTTGAAATATTCCTTAGGTAGTCCTAGCAGTTTGTTTGGCTTTCTAACTGCTGAGGTGTTTTAAGATTGTAATCCTAAAGGCATTTAATCATGAGTAAGTCCTATTGAAACACATGTAAGATTTTGTTGCACAAAACCGTTCTCTGACAGCTTATAGGAATAAATGTAAGCATGAATGTTTGCAGAGTCCAGTCTTTCAGATTTTCGAATGAACAATAACTGCAGACATATCAGATACCTCAGCTGTGGCCTGAAACAGTGTGGTCATTTTTGCATATAATCCAAAAGTTAACAGACTGGGAAATGAGATGTACAGACATGCAAGCCTAACTGGTGAAAGGATATCAGGAGAAGGGATGAGAGACTCCATTCTAAAGCATGCTATTCTCTCTTTACTAGATCTTTGGATTCTGGGAATGTCCACAGACCTGGTTGGAAATGCAGGATTGCTGCATCTTTTATCCTTGCTGGCTTATCTGTCCTAGACATAATTCCAGCAGCTGTATGGCGACGAGAATTGGGTTCCTTGTACCTAGAAGTACTGGCAAGTGGCATAGCCACATTGGCATGGCTTACTCATAGTTTGGCACTGCTTGCTCTCTACAAGTCTCCATGTAGTTTCAGCCGCGGTCCCGCAACACTGCTGATTCTTGCCTTCTTTCCGATTCCCTCCCTTATTATCACTCTGGTTTGGCGCTGCCAGACTGAGATGGGTGTTCAGGACCTCCAACCTGGCACTGTCTTCAGAGTGTCCATCCTCTGCCTACAGTTGACCACAGTGGTTTTCTACATAATTGGATACATTATGCCCATGTCTAGCAGGCATGACTTTTTCTGTATCAATGATTCTTGGCAGCATGAACCTCTCATGACAGGCTCAGGGATTTCTGTACCCACATGGCAGGGAGTGGCAGAGGATGGAGAGAGCTGGCTCTCACGTTTCTCCTATGCTTGGATGAATCCTCTTATGAAGCGTGGCTATCAGTGGATGTTAAATCGGCCTCAGGACGTCTATCAGCTACCTCGGCGGCTCCAGGCAGTCAGAGTCTGTGAACGCTTCTCCTCTTGCTGGCAGAAAAAGGCAGCTTTCAGACAAGATGTTGAAGAGACTACATCTTCCACAAACCGATTATTTGCCAAAAGCGATGGATTCCCATCTCCAGAGCATCATCATAATATTCGAAAGCGTGTGAGTCTCCTGTCAGTCTTGCATGCAGCTTTTGGGCTGCGCTATTATTCCTTGGGCCTTCTCAAGCTGGCTGGCAGTCTGTTGGGATTCTCAGGGCCCCTGCTCCTAAACCTGCTGGTCAGTTTTATGGAATCACGCCAAGAACCTCTTAGCCACGGGGTGCTGTATGCACTAGGACTCTTTGCTGGTGCATTCCTGGGTGCCATCATGAGGAATCAGTTCAGTTACGAGGTGAACAAGATGATGCTGATGGTGCGCACGGCCGTTATCTCTGCTATCTACCAGAAAGCTATTGGGGTGAGTGGCAGTAGCCTGGCTAGCTTCACCACTGGGGAGATTGTCAACTTTATGAGCACTGACACTGATCGGTTGGTCAATTTCTGCCTCAGTTTCCATGAGCTGTGGAGTCTTCCTTTCCAGTTTGCCATCACACTCTACCTCCTGTACCAGCAGGTAGGCATAGCCTTCTTGGGAGGGCTGGCTCTGGCTCTGCTGCTTGTTCCTGTTAATAAAGTTGTTGCAAATCGGATCATGGAGAACAACAAGGAGATGCTGAAGCACAAGGATACACGTGTCAAGGTGAGGTGGAGCTATTCGGCATTTCCAAAGCTCACTGTTGTGCTTATCTGTTGAGTTTTCCTGGAATAGCTATGTGTTGAATTTTTTAGGTATTTGTGACAGTGAACTCGTATAATGGAGTCTACGTGATTTACCTATTAGTAATGAGCTAGCAGTGCTGGTCAATCACCAATGCAGTATTGCACAACAGAAGCAAAAGGCAGAAGCACACTCCGTTTTTTGTAACAAAGATGGACCTATGATAGCCTTCCACAAAAGACAATTACACACATTGAAACAGCAGGCATGAGTGCTCTGGGCCCAACCCCTACCTGTGTACAACCACCTCCTTATGAGCATGGGATCAGCAACAGACTCTCACCCCTAGACCCCCCATCTGCCCACTTGCCCCACCATCTTAGGGTCCCCGTTTTGCACACTGTTGCTAGGATAGGAGCATGGTCTGTTTTAAAACTTAGCTGGATTCTTCAGAGAATCTGAGTACAATTTATTTGGGAGCCCCTGGGTGGCTACAGTAATTTAACAGAAATGCCCCAGTCACTGTTGGGCACACAGATATGGCATCATACAAGAAGGGAACATGATTCAGTTTTTCTCTCTCTAGTACATAATTTATGGCCCGGCCTAACTTTGGAGTTTGTGTTAAGAGTCTATGCCTCTTACGTTATACCTTCTGCTGCTTACAGCTGATGACAGAGTTCTTGTGTGGCATGCGAGTGATCAAGTTCTATACCTGGGAGCAGCATTTTGGCACTAGAGTTTATGGCTGCCGAGCCAAAGAGCTGAAGTCCTTACGTGCTATCAAATACTTGGATGCTGTGTGTGTCTACCTCTGGGCAGCACTACCTGTGGTTGTCTCCATCGTCATCTTCATCACATATGTTCTGCTGGGACACCAGCTCTCTGCTACCAAGGTAGGAGATGTGGCTGTTTTAGGAGACTTCTACTCGGGTCGCATGTTAAGATACTTCAGAAAGCATTTGAAAAATGGCTTCCCATATGATATTTTGGAAAATTGTGGTAACCACCTGAAACACTCTTGTGTTTGAGAGTGTACAGCCATTCCAAACAAGCAAAATGATCATTTTTTTGGAAAGGATTCTTTTCTCTCAAGACTTTGTAACAGTGAAACCCATCCCTTACCTCATACGGTGAATGTAGCTGCCACAGGAAGCTAGTCTAGTGGCTAGCTTTAGCATAACCATGGCTTCATTTCTCAGGTATAGAATATGACATATAGGACAGAATATGACATTGAACTTTTTCAGACAGCCTATGTATTCCGCTTCAGGAACCGTTTACTAATGGAATATTTCTGTCATTTCAGGCAGATCCGTTTTAGTAACTGGCTGCTGTCGGATTATATTTACCTTTTCAGACTATCCCGCTTGTGTCCTGTTCAGGAGGCATGCCTGAGGCATTCTAGTTCAAAACTGCTTTGTTCCATTTTCAAGTCCGTCTTCCACTTCTGAATCGCTATGCAATGATGTGTAAAATGCTCTCTAAAGCACTTCCTGTAAAGCCACCTCATTTTTTCAACCTGCTCCTGCATGCAATCTTCTTCAGCCATTGGTGCGGTGGGTTGTTGTTTTTTGAAGACTGTAATTGGAGTACTGAGGCACTTAAAAAACAGAGCAATTTATCGACATGGTGATTCCATAGCCTCATTTGCAATTCACTCTCCCCAGCCCCTGATTGCAGCACAGCGATGCAAAGAAGAGGGAAAGTTCCACTTTATCCCAAGGCTTCTCTCTTCTCTCTCTCTCTCTTACCCCCACCCTCTTTTCCCTTGTAACTAGCTTTTGAGATCTTATTCCAGTTCTGTCTGAAGAAGTGTGTTTTGTTGACCTCAAAGGTGCCATGTGACTCAAACTTTGTTCTCCCTCTGAGAGTGGGGGCAAAAACTGCATCTGCTGGGGAGGGGGAATTGCAAATTAGGGTTAGGCCATGCTATGGAATTGCCATGGCGATAAATTGCTCTGTTTTTTAAGCACCTCAGCACTCCCATTACAGTTTAAAAAACAACAACAACGTATCGTTTACACAAGCAGGTTGGGAAGAGGAAGCGGCAATTTGTGAAATGGCCAGATCGCTTCATGGACTTATGGAAGGTAATTCGCTGTGTGAAAGACCCGTTCCTGTGTGGCTTTACTCAGAAATGGTCCAATGATGGATACCATCCAGAATATAATAGTAATGTGAAAAGGGCCATTCTCTATATATCATCCGTCTACTTCGCATAAAACAGGCACTCCTTGCTCTTGTGCTTGTAACATGTTGTTGTTCAGTCGCACAGTCGAGTCCGACTCTTCGCGACCCCGTGGACCACCTCATGCCAAGCCCTCCTGTCTTCCGTCGTCCTCCGGAGTCTGCTTAATTTCATGTTCGTTGCCTCGATGACACTGTCCAACCATCTCATCCTTTGCCGTCCCCTTCTTCTTTGACCTTCAATCTTCCCCAGCATCAGGGTCTTCTCCAGTGAGTGCTCCCTTCTCATTTGGTGGCCAAAGTATTTGAGCTTCAGTTTCAGTATCTGGCCTTCCAGGGAACAGTCAGGGTTGATTTCTTTTAGGATTGACTGATATGATCTCCTTGCAGTCCAGGGGATTCTCAAGAGTCTTCTCCAGCACCATAGTTCAAAAGAATCTATTCTTCGGCGCTCGGCCTTCCTTATGATCCAACTCTCGCAGCCATACAGTACTACTGGGAATACCATTGCTTTGACCATATGGACTTTTGTTGGCAGGGTGATATCTCTACTTTTTAATATGCTGTCTAGGTTTGCCATTGCTTTCCTCCCAAGCAGCAGGCGTCTTTTAATTTAATTTAATGGCTGCAGTCACTGTCTGCAGTGATCTTGGATCCCAGGAACGTGAAGTCTGTCACTACTTCCACAGCTTTCCCTTCTATATGCCAAGGAGCGATGGGGCCGGATGCCATGATCTTAGTTTTTTTGATGTTGAGCTTCAAGCCCACTTTTGCGCTCTCCTCTTTTACCCTGAGCAAGAGGCTCTTTAGGTCCTCTTCACTTTCTGCCATCAGAGTGGTATCGTCTGCATATCTGAGGTTGTTGATCTTTTCCCCAGCAATCTTAATTCCCGCTTGTGATTCATCCAGGTCAGCATTTCGCATGATGTACTCTGCATATATATTAAATAAGCAAGGTGACAATATACATCCTTGTCGTACTCCTTTTCCTATGCTGAACCAATCAGTTGTTCCATATCCGGTTCTAACTGTCGCTTCTTGACCCTTATACAGGTTTCTCAAGAGACATGTTCTCCATAATCAGCGAATGTTGGCAATTTCCTCTACCTCTAGTTCCTCTACCTCTTTGAAACCCAGCTTGTATTTCTGGAAGTTCTCTATCCATATACTGCTGAAGCCAGCTTGTAGGATCTTTACCATGACCTTGCTAGCGTGTGAAATGAGTGCAATTGTGCGATAGTTTGAACATTCCGTGGCATTGCCCTTCTTTGGGACTGGAATGTATACTGACCTTTTCCAATCCTGTGGCCACTGTTGTGTTTTCCAAATTTGCTGGCTGATTGAGTGCAGCACTTTAACAGCATCATCTTTTAAGACTTTGAATAGCTCAGCTGGGATACCATCACCTCGACTAGCTTTGTTTAGTAATGCTTTCTAAGGCCCATTTGACTTCGCATTCCAGGATGTCTGGCTCAAGGTCAGTGATTACACCATCATGGTTGTCAAAGACATTGATATATATTCTTGTATAGTTCTTCTGTGTATTCTTGCCATCTTTTCCTAATCTCTTCTGCTTCTGTTAGGTCCATACCGTTTTTGTCCTTTATCATGGCCAGCTTTGCATGGAATGATCCCTTGATCTCTCCAATTTTCTTAAAGAGATCTGTAGACCTTCCCATTCTATTGTTTTCCTCTATTACTTTGCATTGTTCATTAAGGAAAGCCTCCTTATCTCTCCTTGCTGTTCTCTGGAAATCTGCATTCAGTTGTGTAAATCTTTCCTTTTCAACTTTGCCTTTCGCTTTCCTTCTTTCCTCTGCTATTTGTAAAGCCTCATCAGACAGCCACTTTGCTTTCTTGCGTTTCTTTTTCTTTGGGATGGTGTGTATTGCTTCCTCTCCTGTACAGTGTCACAAACCTCTGTCCATAGTTCTTCAGGCACTCTGTCTATCAAATCTAGTCCCTTAAACCTATTCTTCACCTCCATTGTATATTCATCAGGGATCTAGGTCAAATCTGAATGGCCTAGTGGTTTTCCCAACTGTCTTCAGTTTAAGTCTGAATTTTGCAATGAGTAGCTCATGATCTGAGCCACAGTCAGCTCCAGGTCTTGTTTTTACTGACTGGATAGAGCTTCTCCATCTTTGACTGCAAATTATATAGTCAATCTGATTTCGGTGTTGCCCATCTGGTGTTATATAATCAATCTGATTTGGGTGATGTCCAAGTGTAGAGTCGCCTCTTAGGTTGTTGGAAGAGGGTGTTCGCTATGACCAGCGTGTTTTCTTGACAAAACTGTTAGCCTTTGCCCTGCTTCATTTTGTTTAAAACTACGATCCTAGAAGCTCAAAAAAATATATATTCCGCAGGTTAGGAAAGGCACAAACAGGTATAGGAAAAAGCCTGCATGGTTATTGTAACGATTTCATGTTTTGTTTGTGTGTCTCTTTAAAAGTGGTTTGTATGGATGTATGACAGACTAGGATGCTGGACTCAAGCAAGTGATATGATTGGTGAGTGACAGAGAGGGGGAGGGGTTTTGGAATGGATGCTGTGTGGATGATTGGAATGTCTATCTGGTGTGTCTGTTAGGTAAAACAGTTGAGTAAAACAGTTAGTCAGAGCAGAGTGTGCTGTGTAAAAGCAGTTGATATGAGTTTTGTCCTGTGGTCTCTGTGTGAGAAGTTTTCCTGTGTGAAATATAAGAGTGAAGTCTCTGTGTTATAAGAGTTACAATTGAAAGCTGAGAGTCTAAGAAAAAGTACAGTGAAAAGTGTTACTAAGTTGCTTTAACCTCCCTGTCAGTAAAAGAGAAGCTTGTGAGAGACACCAAGCATTTGTTCAAATCCTTCCCAGTACTGTTTACATTGTTTACCCTCGTATTTATGTTTTCTTTAAATAAATCCTAATTCCTTCAAGTATACCAGCTCAGCAAATAATCCTTCCTCAGACCACATAGACCTTCATGAATGCCTAAGACCCATGGTACACCTACCCCGTGGAAAATATTATAGGAAAAGGTTTGGGAAAACCTAGATTTCCCTGGTGGCAGCCAGAATACCCTACAGAGTAAAACTGAAAGAACATTTTAAAGTAAAACTAGACCTCCCCAAATAAGAGGTCGTCACAGGTGGTGGCAGCGGTGGGATACGAACATCCTGAGGAAGAGAACAC
>NW_015172587.1:23700-65609 GCF_001447785.1 Gekko japonicus
TCACCTGCAAATGAACAAGCCTCAGCAGACCTCAGTATTGTTAGTAAAGAATTAGAACATGTGTATGAGGAAGAGACTAGTATTGCTACCCAGCTAGATACAAAAAGGACAGCTGAAGTCAGTGGAGTTGGAACTGAGAATTCCAAAGTAAACCTAACTGATCCTGTTAAAGAAAGTCCTGAGAAGCTGCAAAGAGAGTCCATTTTACTGGGAAAAGATGTGGAAGCAAAGGGAAGTAGAGCTGAAATTACAGTGTTAAAGGAAGACATTGCATGGCAGAAGGAGCAAAAAGAAATTGATAATGGAGTAACTGAAACAAATGTTAACACTAACGAAAGAAAAAGGTTTTATCTGAAGTTTTAATTCCTTGCCAGACTACTGAACCTCTTGTAGCAAAAAGGAAGGCAGTTTTGCAGAATTGGGAAGTGTTACCAGAAGCAACATACCAGGAACTACGGCAGCTGACAGAGGTCAAACAGTTTTAGAAGCAAGGAGAAGACACTTTACATGAACTTTGTATTTTCTTAAGAAATGTTACTTACAGACTTGCCATGGACAAACGTTTCAGAGTCTTTGCAAAACCAATTTATGTGCACAAGGTACCAGACTATGTGACAGTTATCAAGCAGCCAATGGATCTGATTTGTAGCAATGCTTTGGAGTATAATTCAGTCAGAGACCCTGAACATTGTCTCATCAAACCTAGAAACGCACGTCTTGTGAACCATTTTCCAGATAGTGGAAACATGTATAATAATATAAACTTTTGCTCTGCCCTTTGGTTGTCTGTTTTTTTTTCTGAATTGAAAAGCCCCAAACTCTTTCCTTTGTAGGAAAGATGCTCTATCCAGGTTGGTCACCCGCCTCTGCACTTTTACCAGCTCTACAATATTCTTTTTCAGTTATGGTGACCAGAACTGAACATAGTATTCCAAATGAAGCCACACCACAGAACTGTAGAAGAAATAGTATGATGTAGTGGTTAGAGTGGTAGTCTTGGATCTAGGAGATCCAGGTTCAAATGCCCACTGTTCCATAGAAGCTCACTGGGTGACCTTTGGCCAGTCACACTTTCTCAGACTAACCTAACCGATAGCATTATTGTGAGGGTAAATGAAAGAAATGAAAGAAAGGTGCGTTGGGTCTCTGTTCTGGAGAAAGTTGGGATATAAATGAAGTAAATGAACAAGTAACTTTCCTGCATTGCTGCAGGAGATTGTAGTTCTGACCAGCTTGACAGAGGCAGTCACGAGACCCCTCCCAAAGAAGACACCCCTGGACCTGAATAATCTAAATAACTACTTCCTGCTGGCCAACATTTCATTCTTGGATGTGGTTGAGCGGGTGGAGGCTATACAGCATCAGGTGACCTTGGTGGATGCAGTTTATCTATGGCCCCGGTCACACGGAAGATTTTGGCCCGGGAGAGGGACGGATCGGGGGCGCAGCAAACGGGCGTGATCTCACCGCAACATCTGGGAAGCGGCGTGCACCCGTCCCCGATCCGTCCCTAAACCCGGAAAAGCCGCTGCAAAAAAGAACCTCCTACAGAGGAGGACTTACCTGAAGCACTGCAGCAAGCTTGGCCGTGGGATCGCTGCCGTGCCCGTCGTCCGGAGCAATCCAGGCTTCCGGCCGAACTGCACACGCACACACATGCGCAGTTCGGCAGCCTCGCTCTCCCTTCAGTAGCTCCCCCCCCGGATGACTTCCGGTACGGCATTGCGACGGGCGGACGCGTGTGCATTTCGCCGCGGCTCTTCGCGGTTCCTAGGAGCCCCCCGGTTCGCCGGGTGGGCTTCTCCTGACCCTCCTGGAGGGAGGGTTGGCAGCAGAGGGCTTGTGGTGGCCCCACTCGGGGGGGTGTCCGCCAGTGCCCTAAAGCAGGACTGCGAAATGGCGGAGGCTTGGTTTTCCACGCCTTCATAGCAACGACCATTCGGACTTTTAATGTGGTGGAATGTTATTTTTGTTTGGAAGACTATTTTCCGTGTCACACTGTGGATACTGGTGAGCATTGTCGATGATATGGATCTCTACCCTCCCTTTTGTGGACTCTCCCCATTGCGGTGAGAAAAACGGCCGGAGAACGTGCATGCAGGGGAAGCAAGTGAGAAGCATGCGGAGGGGGTAAGAGATAACTTATTTGCTGGGAATATTTTTTCGGTGTTTGGCAAGAAGGAGAAAAAGAAGCATTTGTTACAGTTGCGTAACGTCTCATAGCAAATAAAATGGCGGCGGCGTCTATTTGTGATAAAGTAATTACAGAACTTAAATCGGAACTCCAGTCGGAACAGTTTCAGCAAAACCTAAAAGATGAAGTGGGCAAAGCACTTCAGCTGGTTTGGGACAAGGTGTTTAGAATGCCCCAGGATTTATGTGTAGAGGATAAGGATCAGGAAGAACAAATACAAGAGATACAAGCCCAAAATGTCTATCAGGACTGTAAGCAGGCGGAAGAGCAACAAGAAATACAGTCTGAGCTGCAGCAGATGAACAGAAAAGAAAGGACAAAAGAAACGGATTTGACAAAAATCACCTTGGAAAGAGGGAAGACGTTAAAAAGAATAAAAAGAGGACAGATAAAAAGACGTCGGTTTAAACTCTTGTGGAAAGAAAAGGCGCTAGTACAGAGGCGAAAAATAAAGAAAGTTTCAAAGAAGTGTGCAGGTCTCAATCAACTGAATCAGGAAGTTTGCAAACATGAAAGACTCGCTAAGGCGACCATGTTAAAGGAGTATAAAAATCTAAGACATCTGCAAGAAAATAGGGAAAATCAGATTAAAAAGGAGATGCAGTATAAGTTTACCAGACTGAGTAATATGACTTAGGTATGTTTTGCCTTAAGTGAGTACTAAATTCGTGAAAAATATGTAGCAACAAAATAGGATGGAAATATGTGGAAAATATATATGGTTATGGTTATGCTGTTGGGATGGATGTTAATGTGTATATTAGAAATTTCTATTTTGGCCTTAAACAGAGTGTCAAACAAGAAAGCATATCAGTTGTCAGTCAAAAAGATAGTTAGTTATGATAAGCGGAAGTAGGAAAGAGTAGGGCTAGAAACGATGGGATGAAATCTTCAGATGAGGGGGAATGTGTCAGTTTGTGTAATAATATAGATTGTCCTTTAATTCAAACTGAATGGAGAAAAATTGATTTATATATGTAATATAATATAACCAAGATGGGAGCTACTGAGAGAGCAAATTAATCGCAGGAGGTTAGATTGAAGGCTTAGGAAAGTCAGAAACTGAATCCGGATATATAACGAACTGAACTTGAGCAAGACGTTTTCTATTTTTTGTTTTAAAATGATTACTGCATTGATTAGTATCCTGGCATATATTTTCTTTGAATCTAAAATGAATGGATGTAAGAGAGTCAGAAGATTAATTACTAGAGGCTAGGAAATTTAGGATTTGGAGGTTGCTAAGGTGTAATGGTTAACAGGTTAGATTAAAGATAAAAGACTGTATGTAAACCAAACAGGTAATCAATGTGACACGGGAAGAAATAGAGAGGGTAATAGGGTGGGTGGGTGATGGTCTTTTGTATGTGCATCTTTTGTGTATTGTTTTGAGGTGGTGGTTATACATGTTTACTTGTTTGTATCTGTTTGTGTGTTGGTAAAGTGCAGAAAACCAATAAAAATTATTATAATTAAAAAAAATGAAGTTGTTTAAGGCCAAACACACACACACATATACATATACATACTTTGGCCGTGCTTCTCCCCCCCCCCCTGTGTGGCAGGGGCCTTAGAGACCCATTTCGTTTTGGGTTTGGGATGGAAATACCTGGGCCAGGTAGGCCTTTAGAAGTCCTGAATGGTGCCTGGAGAATGTAATGGTATGCATGAGGGCGAATAAACTGAAGCTTAGACCAGGCTACGTTGAGAATACTATTGTTCAATAACAACGCCGCTCAAGAGGACTGAGGAGTCAGCCCGTCCTGGAGGGGATTGCACTCCCCCCAAAGACTAGGCTGCTGCTGGATCCTGACTGCGGATGGAGGCTCAGGTTACCTCCATGATATGTTGCACCTTTTAATCAGCTTCAGCTGGTATTCTAGCTACCACTATTCCTTGAAAAAGTGTGATATGGCTACAGTTATCTGTGCTCTGGTCACACCCAGGTTAGATATACTGCAGTGCACTCTGTATGCATGCCCTTTGAAAACTCTCTGGAAACTTCAAAATGTGCTCCAAAATGTGATGATCAGATTACTGTCATGAGTTGGGATGGATTATCCCTGTGCTGAAAGATTTGTGCTGGCTGTTTCAAGTCACAAATGCTGCTCTCACCTTTAAGACGGCCTCCTTTTGTGCTGACCAGCCTTCCAGTTAAGATCTTCTTCCCAAGCTCTTCTCTCTGTCCCCATCTGCAGAGGTGAGGTGGGTTGCAACCAGAGGCAGGGCTTTCTTAGTAGTGGCACCTTGTCTTAGGACTGCTGTTCCCCTTGAGGTTCACCTGCTGCTTACCTTACTTTCCTTTAGCTGTCAGGTGGCATTTACATTTTCTAATGTATAAATAAAATTACAATATTGGCCATTTTATTTTCAGCCACTTTCCTAATAATTCCTAGCATGGAGTTTGCCACACAATGAGTTGACATTTTCCTGGAGCTGCCCACTAGAATCCCGAGATCTTTTCCCCTCTCAGTTTTCACCAGTTCAGACCACATCAGCATGTTTTAAGATTACGATGCTTTTCTCCAGTGTGCACCATCTTGCACGTATCTTCTTTATTTGCTATGCTGTTGCCTGCTCACCCAGTCTGGAAAGTTCCTCTTGGAGCTCTTCACAATCCACGCTGGTTTTCACCATCCTGGATAATTTGGTATCGTTTGCAAACTTGTCGTTACAGTGCTCACCACCACTGAATACTTTCCTCTGTTGTGAGAACTGTCCATCCCTACTCTTTGCTTCCTACTTAACTAATTGTGCTAAAATGCTACTTTGTTTATTAGGCCTGAAATGTCTGTGTTGACTCCCATTAGTCCTTCTGTCTCAATCACAGGTGTTCACAGCCTTGGCGCTTGTTGGAATGCTCATTCTTCCTCTCAATAATTTCCCCTGGGTGCTGAATGGAATCTTGGAAGCCAAAGTGTCTCTGGATCGAATCCAGCACTTCCTTGAGCTCACCGACCAGGATTTGGATGCTTACTACAGCAGGGGTATGGAAGCCGGAGGAAATGGAGTGGATAGGCAGTTGAGTTGGGTCATGAGAATAGGGACAGAGCTACTTTGGATTCATAAGGATGAACTGTGAGAAGAGCAGTAGGATGCTCTGGGCTTGGTGTAGCTTTTTAAAATGTTGCTTTATGACATTTAATTGAAACTCTTACAATTTCATTGCTGTTTGAATTTTAGTGCTGCCTTTTGTGACTCTTGTTTAATGTTCTATGTTTTTAGTTTGATGTTACATGAAAACTGCCTCAAAGATGCTTTGGAGAGTGTGGCACATAACTATAGCCTAGAAATACTCTTTGGAGAGTGTGGCACATAACTATAGCATAGAAGTCCTGTGTCTGTAGATTTCCACCTTGGCAGTAGGGCCTTCTGTTCACTTTGCCTGGGATGGCAGGCTCTCTGTTCTCCCGTCTTTTACTTGCCATTCTCATCTCTCTCAGCTGTTCTTTCTTGTCCACCTTAGAGAGACAGAGCCACAGGATTACTGTGGGTATTACTCCTAAGTATTTGTCAAGCCTGAGCTTATTGACCTCAGCTGAGGGGAATAGAAGGCGAAGGAAAGGTCATTACTAAGAAATCCGTCTCTGTACTGTAACTGAAGTGTACTAGAGTTCAGTGTCATCTGCATAGCCTGTTTTTGGAGAGTGCTGTTGGATCTTGTCTGCAAGAAGCATGCTGTACCACTCACAAATCCCAAATGCACCTCTTGGCCTTTGGACAGATGAACTGTAGCTATGCCACTTTTCTTTTCCATTGTAGCTGGCCCCTCTGACCCATGCTCTACCCTGGAAATGCACCAGTCCACCTTTTCATGGTCACCACCGAGCAAGGATGGTGCTGAACAACATGGGCCTAGAGGAAGCTTGCAACTCTTTATTGAGGATCTTACGGTGGCGAAGGTGAGCAAGGAAGCACACCAGTGTGGGGGAAAGCATTAACCAAGTCACTTCATGTAAAAAGTTGTGAGGAGACAAAGATTCTGAATTAACAGTACAGCTCAGGATTCGACAGTGAAAGTTCTGTTGCTTCTTTCATTCTGCAGGGCAAGCTGGTGGGAGTTGTTGGGAAGGTTGGATGTGGGAAGAGTACTTTGCTTGCAGCTATCACTGGAGAACTCAGCAGGTAAATAATACCTCCTCTCTTCCATGATTCCATTGGCTAGATTTTAGGCTTAATTTGAATTAGGACTCACCAGATCTCTTTCCTGGAACCTATTTTTATTGCTGGAGCTAAGCCCTAGAAATATGTATTAAAGAAGAACAGAGAGCCAGTCTTGTATAGTGGTTTCCGTTTTGGACTAGGGCCAAAAAGACCTGGGTTCAAATTCAGATTGCCAACAGCCAAGAGAAAAAATGTCCTGTCACTTTAATAAAGGCTTACTTTGTAGAAATAGGCAGGTGAAGCTTTTTCTATCATGGAGGTTGAACAACATCTCCTGGTCAATAACATCCCATTGAGCGTCTATTTACAGGGGCACTTTTTTCCTCCAGGTTTTTGGCAACTCTGCTTCAAATCTCTACTTAGCCACAATGTGCACTGGATGACTCTGGGCCAGTGACTTTCTCTCAGCTTAACTCACTTCACAGAGTTATTGTGAAGATAAAATGGAGGAGCATGTAAGCCTCCCTGAGCTCTTTGGAGGATGAGTGAGAAAAATGTGATAGGTGGATCCAGCTGTCATTCAAGGAGCCTTCCTCCAGTCGTCAGCTTACATCACTAAAGTGGGAGGAAGAAGGATCCTGAGAGTGGAGGGAGACTTCCAACTTTGTTCAGAGGAGTGGTGGGATAGAGGCAGGGTCCACTCCAGTGCTTCCAAGCACATGCAGAATATTCTTTTTCTCCACATTGGTGAGGTTTAAGGACATGGATTCTTGGTCAGACAGCATGACTTGGGGCATGGAAATGTTTAAGGACATGGATTCTTGGTCAGACATGGATTCTTGGTCAGATTCTTGGGGCATGGAAGTTCAGCACCAGCCTTTGTAGAAATTCAGTACTGTTTAGGTTTGTTTTCCAAAGCACCCTCTAACTAAACAAATTCACTTTTTTTGTGTGTGTCCTCCTCCTGATGCTTGTCTACTGGATTCTTGCAGTCAAGGCGAGCTGGTCTATATTGGGGATCTGGAAAGAGGATTTGGCTTAGCCACACAGGAGCCCTGGATCCAGTTTACTAGCATCCGTGAAAACATTCTCTTTGGGAAAGAATATGATGCCAGATTTTACCAGGAAGTAGTGGAAGCCTGTGCTCTGTCTGATGACTTGAATGTAAGAGAACTACAATGAATAAAATTATTTTCAGTGAATCCATGCAGTGTAGGTGAGGAGGACCGCTCCTGACTGTAGGAGGATGGGCACAAGAACACTTGAAGCGGCCTTAAACTGAGTCAGATTGTTGGTCACTCAAGGCCAGTATGGTCTACTCTGAGTGGGAACAGCTCTCAAGAGTACCAGGTTGAGTTTTTCATATAATCTGCTTATCTGATCCCTTTAACTGCAGATGCCAGGATTGAACCTGGGACCTTCTGTGTGCAAAGCATTGTGTGCTACGACTAAGCCACAGCCCCTTTCTGCAGGGTACGGTAAACATAGTATATAATCAAGGAAGAGTGCATCTTCTACAGTTAGAAGTGGTCCTCACCCACCTTGTATGGATTGATGGGGGGGGTCATGATTTTTGAGAGAGAGACACCAGTTTTGTGGTGTGTGTTGGCTTGGTCTAATGTTCCTTCTGATTTATGACTGAAGCTTGAACAGAGCTGGGGGGGAAAGAAAACCCTTTTTGATTCAAGCTTATAGCATCATCTAATGAGAAGTGGCCACCTCACATTCCATGCCTAAGCACTGTGATAGTAAAAGTGCGTCCAAGTGGCACACAGTGGGGTGTTGTCTGTTTCCCTCTCTTTCATGGATTTGGAAGAAGAATCCAAAACTAGTACATGGCCTGATTCTTAGCATTGCTGGATAATGCTTAATCGCTTTGGGCTCTTTGCAGACATTTATCGGTGTCCATGGTGTTACAGCTGTGGATCACTTGGGAGCAGTGTTCCCTCTAAGCTGAGTTAGTGTGTGCTAGCTCACAGTTGTTTAGCCTCCAGTTCACACATTTTCGTCTCAGCTCGGGAAGGATGGCTCCAGAGCAAACTAATCTATGCAACAGCCAAATCGCTCGCTCATAACTTTAATGCCAGTTGCTCACAAAGTAGAATCTTTTGCTCACAAGACTCCACAGCTTAGAGGGAGCATTGCTTGGGAGTCCTGGTTCCTACTTTCCCATCTCTTGTTGTTCTGGATAGGGTGCACTGTGTACAAAAATGTTCCTATTAAGAAGATATAGGACAGAATGAAATGCTGTTGCGTTCATTTATTTATTTTGTCTGTTTAACTTTTAGATCTTACCTGCAGGTGATCAGACAGAGGTAGGTGAGAATGGAGTGACCCTCAGCGGAGGACAGAAAGCTCGAATTGCACTTGCCAGAGCTGTGTACCAGGTAAATAAAGAACTGGATGGGCAGGAGAAGAGGACAAAAGAATGGAATGAAACTGAGGGAACATAAAGATCTCCTCCAAGGGTCTTCCTGAACTATCAGTGGGTTCTGCTCTTGAGAATAATTAGAACTGGAAGAAAAAGGGATGTTTTCTGTTGATTTCTTACCATCCTTTGCAATACTGGTTTCATCTGTGTAATTGTTTTCTTTAGGAAAAGGACATATACCTTCTTGATGACCCACTGGCAGCTGTTGATGCAGATGTAGCCAATCACCTTATGCAAAAGTGCATTCTAGGAATTCTTAGAAACAAGACTAGGATTCTTTGCACTCACAGAACGGAGTTTTTAGAAAATGCTGATATTGTATTGCTGATGGACAGCGGGCGCATACTCAAGACAGGTACAGCCTGGTGCCTTCTGTTGCTTTTGTTCCCCCCACACACACACACACACCGCCGTCTGGTTTGGGTTCTAGCTTTCCACCTTAGAGTGGGAATTACTCACAGGGTGAAGCAGATGGCTGTTTTCATATCAAGTAAGTCGTATTTTACGTGGTGTACTGAGAAGTTAGAGCAGCCTAGGAATGAGTCATGCTGAGTAGCCTCTGCAGTGCCGTGAACCTCTTCACTGTGGTTATTTCATGGTTTTGAAGAAGTTATGATAAATCAACTGCAGTGGATCAATTCTTTTTCATAGATTTGTTTTCTTATTAGTATCGTTTTTTATCGGTGCCACTTTTGGGGCCTGTTGGCTTTGAGGTCAGATATAAATACAATATGTTAAGAAGTTCAGGTGGAAACTTAGAAAATAAGGTTTAAAGCAATCAGATTGAATCGGGGAGTAGTGTGTAAGGGACAGGGGAGGAATAAGAATGATGCAGGTAAACAAACCAATGCTATGCTGGGGATTATTAGGAAGGTTATTGTAAACAGATCAGCCAATATCATAATGCCCCTATATAAATAAATGGTGCAACCTCATATGGAATACTGTGTGCAATTCTGGTCACCACACCTTAAAAAGGATATTATAGCTTTGGAAAAAGTGCAGAAAAGGGCAACTCGAATGATAAAAGGGTTGGAACACTTTCCCTATGAGGAAAGGTTAAAGCACTTAGGGCTCTTTAGCTTGGAGAAAAGACGACTGAGGGGTGACATGATCGAGGTTTATAAGATTATGCATGGGAAAGAGCAGGTAAAGAAAGAGGTACTTTTCTCCCTTTCTCACAATACAAGAACCCGTGGGCACTCCATGAAATTGCTGAGCGGTCGGGTTAGAACGGATAAAAGGAAGTACTTATTCACCCAAAGAGTGATTAACACATGGAATTCACTGCCACAGGAAGTGGTGGGTGCTACAAGCATGGACAGCTTCAAAAGGGAATTCACTGGTGGACCTCCTGATGGCACTGGTATTTCTGGCCACTGTGTGATACAGAGTGTTGGACTGGATGGGCCTTTGGCCTGATCCAACATTGGCATCTCTTATGTTCTTACGTTCTTAACCAGGTTACAGAGAAGAAAATTTCTCTATGGATAAAGCAGGGGAGGATTCCAAATAGATATTCATGGAGTGAGAATGGGCAAGTGTTGGACAAAATTTTACAAGTCTGGAACTATACAGAGAAATAATGCCACTGAGCTGGATCCATACTTTGGTTTCCTTTAACAGAGGGACTTCTGTCAATGGATCAGAATGTTTCTGCCTTCCCTCTCCTACTGTGGCCCACTGAGCTCCCCAGAAGCATCATTTGGGGAGATCAACAGGCTGTATTGGAAGGAGGAGGCAGAAAAGTTATGTCTTCCATTAACAAAAAATTTAGTTTTAATCCAGCCCAGAATCTTGAGCCTCAGGTAGGTGATATAGTGCTGCAGCTGACATATTTTCTAATAGCGTCTGTAAAACATAAAGTTATGCTCTTATTTTTTCTAGGAACCCCAGCCGAGGTTCTGCCACTGGTGGAAGCTGCTCCTAAACTTATGGAGACAGACAAGAGAAAGAAAGACAAAAGTCAGTATCTTTGTACCTTCAGAAGTGCATTGGTATGACCAGAGCTCTTTTTGTAGAAAAAGCCCAGCAGGAACTCATTAGCATAATAGGCCACACCCACCAGCAGAAACTCAGCACATTAGGCCACACCCCTGACAGCACAGCTCATTAGCATAATAGGCCATACCCCCGTGCCTTCCCTTGGCTTGCCTGGACACCGCATGGCTCCAGGGAGCCCAGGCAAGCCAGCCCTTGGACAGGCCAGGGAAGGCACAGGGAGGAATTTAAATGCCTCCCCGATCCTTCCAGGGCCTCCCTTGGCCCACCCGCCTTGGAGTTGCTGGGGGGCGTCGCTCTCCAGGCCTTCCCTCTGTAGCCAGGCACGCAGAGGTTTTGGCTGTAGTGGGCGTGGCCACCTCTGAAGCCAGCCGGAACACCGTTCCTGTGCTTTCCTGCCCAAAAATAGCCCTGGGTATGACTGAATGAGATCAAGGACAGCTGGGCAAAATTCTGGAGAGATGTGGACTCCAGCACTGGGGAATGCCCAACCTCCAAAGAATTGTGCATGTGCTAAGGGCCGTCAAGTCACATCCAGCGTATGGTGACCACGTGAATTAATGTCTTCCAAAACATTCTATCATTAACGGCCATTCTTAGGTCTTGCAAACGGAGGGCTGTCCAGGCTTCCTTTATGGAGTCATGTTGGGTCTTCCTCTTTTCCTACCACCTTCAACCTTTCCTAGAATTACTGTCTTTTCCAGTGACTCTTGTCTTCTTATAATGAGACCACAGTACGATAGCCTCAATGTAGTCATTTTAGCTTCTAGGGAGAGTTCAGGCTTGATTTGATCTTGAACTCATTTATTTGTCTTTTTGGCGGTTCACTATATCCGGAAAACTCTCCTCGAACACCACATTTCGAAGGAATCTACTTTCTTCCTGTCAACTTTCTTCATTGTCTAACTTTCACACCCATGCCTAATAATGGGGAATACTATGTCATGAATTAACTTGACACGTCCTTACACTTCAGAATCTTTTCTGGCTCCTTCATGGCTGCCCTCCCCAGTCTCAATCTCCTTCTGATTTCTTGGGGTCCAGTCTCCCTTTTGGTTGACAATGGAGCCAAGGAATAGAAAACCTCAAACAATTTCAGTTTCTTCATTGATAACCTTAAAGTTGTGAAATTCCTCAGTAGACACTACTTCTGTCTTCTTGATGTTCAGCTGTGGCACTTTCAGCTTTAACCTTTATCAGCAGTCATTTCAGGTCTTCACTTCTGCCAGTAATGTGGTGTCATCTGCATATCTCAAATTATTTTCACTCCACCTTCATTTAAATCTAATCCAGTTTTCCTTATGATACGTTACATATACAGAATAAAGAGACGGAGAGATAAAATGCATCCTTGTCTGACACCTTTGCCAATTGGAAACCATTCTGTCTCTCCATATTCCTCTTTGTCCAGAGTATAGTTTGAGCATTAAAGCAATCAGATGCTGTGGCACACCCATTTCTTTTAAAACCAACCATAGCTTTTTTGTGGTCCACACAATTAAACGCTTTGCTGTAATGTATGAAATACAAGCTGATTTTCTTCTGAAATTCCCTTGTATGCTTCAACAACCAACATAAATTTCCTGCTTCATTTCATGCCCCTAGCCCAAATCTTCCAAAAGTATTTAATTCTGCTTTGTTTCCTACTTTTTTGTTCCAGTTACTTATGATTATCAGCACATCTTATTTAGGCGTGTGATCAATTTCTTCCTGGACACTTGCATAAAAGCTTTCCATTTCTTCCTCATCAGCATCTGTAATTGGGGCATAAACTTGAATAGGCTTTCCATGAAGTCTGATTGATATTATTTGGTCAGACTTTGCATTATAGCCCTGATTGCCTGTGCTGCATCTTGCCTGGCTATTAAAGCAACTCCGTTTCTTTTGAATTTGTCATTTCCCAAGTAAAATACTTTGTAATTTTCTGACTGAAAAAGTCTGATCCAGTCCACTTTAGTTCGCTCACTCCCGGGATTGCGGTGTTTAAATATTCCATTTCTTTATGATTTCAAGCTTACCTTGATTCATACTTCTCATGCTCCATGTTCCTATTACGTGTGTCGAACAGCTTTGGACTTTCCTTTTGCATCCATTCACGTCAACAACTGAGCATCCTTTTGGCTTTAGGTCCAGTTGTGTCATTTAATCCAATTGCATCACTGAGAACAGTGCTAGTCATAGCTGTCCTCAGCAGTTCCCCATAGCTCATTGCCAAAAGAGCAGATTCATAAAATGAAGGGGTGACATTGCTAGGAGGAAGGGTAGGTCTTTATCACTCTTTTCCCTTTTTAATTTGACTAAATCACAAAATGGCAGAGTGTTGCAGAGCAAAGTGGGTGCATGGGCTCTGTTACTGGACAGCAGTGATGTCATCAGTATGACCAGTATAGGCCCCTGATATCATGACAGATGCATTCAGTAAACATTGAATAGTATAATCCATGTGCTGCCAGTGGGAGGGAAATACATTTTTCCAGCAGCAAAATGTTACGACTTGAATACTGGTGAAAACTCCATAAACCTGCAACAGAAGTACAACTTTGGCAACATATGCCTGGATTTGCAATATAATGGTACAGATAATGGCACTAAAAAGCTCGTCTAGAATGGTCTGTGATTACTAGCAACTAAATTAGAAGTAGATAGTTGATACTTTGTGTTCTTACAGGAAGGCAAGTTATATTCCTTTAAGCAGGAGGCACTGGGGAACGTTCTGGGGGGAAGGAATGGTGTCTGGATGTATACATACAGATTTGTGTACTTCTTCGATGACTTGTTTGGTGTCTTTGTTAAGGGATGTCCTTGGCTTGGGCTGTATTATAAAATAAAGGAGAGGCACTGCACAGATTCTAAAGGAGCTCTGCTTGCATCCTGTGACCTGTAGTTCTGTTTCTCTTTTCAAAGTTCCTACAGAACACATCCAGGAGGAGGACGTAGAGCCTGAAGAAGAGCAACCAAGCTGCTTTCTCAAGCAGGAAGAAGAGAAGAAAGAAGGGGCAGTGGCCTTCCTTGTCTACAGAGCATATTGGCTGGCTGTGGGCAGCTGCCTAGCATTGTGTGTCCTCCTCTCTCTGCTGCTGATGCAAGGTAAACACTAGTTATTGCTTTCATGGGCTAGAGACTTTTCAAGTCAGCAACAAATTGTCCTAGTAGACTGAAATGCTCCCTCATTGGTTCTGAATCTGATAATTAAATGGACACAAGACTGACATGAAAAAATAGTAACCTTCAGAAACCACTGGCAGAATGTTTCAGTCTACCGGGGTACTACTGATTTAAGTCAGCATTCTTCAAGACTGGATCTTCAAAAGGGAGAAGCTACTGAATTAGATTTTTTAAAGGTTTAATTGTATTAATCGTGGCTTAAAGAGCCAAAACCTTTCTTGGCTGCTACAGGCGTTATTCATTTGCTTTATATAATTAGGGAGACTAAGAGCATAATCCTAAAAACACTTTCCTGGGAGTAAGCCCCACTGAATAGACTGGAGTAGAATTTGGAGTAGACCCACTTAGGATTACTATATGTTATCAGTTACAGCTACACTGTGCTCATTTTGTATAATTTTGCACAGAAATATCACAAGCCTTTCAAAGGCTTTTTGCAATTTTTTTCTGTACGTATACATGGCATACGATATTTAATAGCAAGGGGCTGGCCCCTGTCTAGATAACCAGATCTGCATAATGGGGCCAGCCACACCACAAACCCAGCTCGGAAGGAAAACTCGATTTACAGAGAAATGCTAATTTAGGGGTGAACAATCCAAAAGCTATACCTGAGAGATGGCACAAACTGACAAATACCAGGCAATGTTTTGGCTTACCCTAGCAACCCAAAATGCACTATGGAAACTGGTGTTGACTGGGACAAGGAGGAAGCGAATCACAGCTAGTAAGAGCTGACAGCGGCGGCGGGGGGGGGCTTCTCAGTTGGGGCTTCTCAGCACACTCAACTTACTCTTGATTTTCTTTGCAGTTGATCCACCAGCATTGGAATCAGTTTGAGCATGGCTCTTCCACATATCTCCCCCCCCTCCCCCCCTTTGTTGTTTCTGTTTATAAGTTAATTGTATACGTTTATGATATTCTATACCTATGGTTTATTTCCATCTTTGTAAACTGCTGAGAAAACCCTTTGAACTTGAAAGACATGTTAAATGTTTTAACTCAAAGAAATAAAATATGAAATCAACTTCTTTCTAAGATTCTGAGTTAGCAGCAGTTTTTTAAAGCAAGATCTTAACCATCCATGCAGCAGAAGAACATGAACATTGTTATTTTTTCTTATGAATGCAGAAAATGGACGGTAGAGGTAGGGTTGCCATTCCCCGAATGGGGGCAGGGGTTTACCTGCTTTTGGGGTCCCCAATCTGCCGCCCCCAAGCCAGCCAGCTGGGGGAACCCTGCCCCCAAAGAACCCCATCTGCACCAATGTGCCTCATGCAATGACATCACCCAGAGGTGACGTCATCATGCAGGACATATTGTGTGTGTGGGGGACATTCTGTTGTTTGAGGAAAAAACTCTATGGTTACCATAGAGTTTTTCCTCAAACAATAGAGCATCCACTGCAACGTGCCCTGCGCAATTATGCCAATTCGCATGTGTGGCGAAAAGTGTGCATAATGTAAGGTGGCGCAAGTAGCAGGCACTTCCCTTAGATCCCTGACTATGTCTCCCTGCCCTTATAAATCATTTATGCTCTCGCAGTCCTTTTTATGGCTCCTGACGTATTTTATTCAAACAAAAACAAGTTTGTTGACTATACATTATATGAAACTAGATATATTTATGTATGTGTGTGCCTACCTACTGCCAGGGTTTGGGTTTCTAAGCTCAGGATTCTGGACTCCATCTGAAGGTGCTGCCTCTTAAAGGCCATTCAGGCTTTCTTCTGTGATTATCAAATAGGTGGGTTTACTCAGAATCTCCAAGGCATTGTGAATTTTGGGAATGTTGTCAAGTTTACAATGCCATCTGGATCCTTTATTGCTCTTTTTTTTAGAGGGACGACTGATGTTGCCTGATTCTGGCTGCTCCAGGAATTGCGGCTCTATAGATGGACTGGGGTCTTTATGATGCCACTGGAGCATTTCTTATGATATTCCAAAACCTTTTTGAGTAATTTTGGAAGAAATTGCTTCCCATGACCATTTGCCCCATATAACAGTCAGCAGACTATTTCCCTCCTAATTTCTTTTATTTTTTAATTACATTTTATTAATAGATGCAAACAAATTAACAATTAACAAAACAGGTAAGTTGGAGTATACAGGAAAAGAGTGCTAGAGTTGCTAAAAAGAGTATTACATTTTCAAAGTTACAGTATCAGGTTACATTTTTCAAATCAAGGAGACATTCACATCTTACCATAAGTTTAAGTCGTTAACTGTAGTAGGGATTTCACCCTGATCAATTAAATATTTCACAATAGGGAACCAAATCATAGCGTGATCTAAAGAAGATTTGTATACATCTCTTCCATCTACATTTTCCGTTATTTTTGACATTATATAGAACTTCCAAAGTTTAGCATGCTAATGATGTTGTTGAGGACTTTTAGTGTCTTTCCAAAATAAGGCTACTGCATTTTTGGCTGCTGCCAACAAAATGGCTATTCTTTTCATAGTACTACTAGATTGTATATGCATTTGCCATCTATTTAGTAGTATATGTTCCACTTCCCTCTTAATTTCTCATATGAGAATGAGGTATTCACTCTATCACATGTTCTTGTAGCACTTATTCTGACTAATTAGGGTCAGTATACATGGTTATTTCATAAACTCCATTTATCATGAAAGTAAAGAAGAAGTGTCACCTTGTGGTGAAGGTTTTTTTAACTTCCTAATTTACATGAATGTGTCTCAAGAGAACTTTTGATCTGATCTTTGTGCACTTCTGCAGCTTCCAGAAATGTCTCTGATTGGTGGCTGTCAAACTGGATCTCTAGCCTACCCCATGCAGAGAATGCCTCTATCAGGAGCTTGTCATGTCTGCCTTCCTCACAGCTGCTGCTCTTCTCCCATGGCGGACTCATGTATGTATGTGGATATAAGCTGCAAGATAAATTTAAGAGCTGATTTATCAGATGGAGATTGAGGTGCTTTGCATAGAGAGAATTGGAAGCATACATTCTGGCAAAATGAACAGCTAATAAAGGCCTTCCGTGATTTCTTTAACTTTCTCATTGAGAGCTTCACTAAACCAAGAGGAAAACTAGACTGCGTTTCTCCCAGATGTCACTAGGACAAAGACTGGATCATTTGCCTTATAAAGCTAATTTTTTCCCCCTGTCAGTCCAAAAACAGCAGGCCCTGGGTAGGATATAGGAGACTTAAGTTTCCTGGGAAATAATGGACCTAGGGAAGAAAAATGAAAGAGTTGCCCTGAGGATGAATTTCCTACTGATGACTGAAGCATGTGTGGAGCATGTAGGCTTCTGGATTGCACTGACTGAAGTGGTTAACGCTTCTGGACTGACCAAAACACACAGTGGGAGGGAAGTAATAAGGACCATGTTTCCTGGAGGCTTCGTATGGGGATGTCTGCCAATGCTTTTGAGTGTTATTGAAAGGCCAAGAGCTGGGCAGGGGAAAGGGTAGCATGGTAAGCTGCCTACTCTAACTAACCTAGCCTCTTTCTCTCAGTTCTCCAGTCCTGGCCTCCATCCCTTCAAATGGCACTTTGGATGTGAAGTTTTACCTGACTGTGTATGGCAGCATCGCTGGGGCAAACTCTGTCTTCACTATCCTGCGGGCCTTCCTCTTTGCCTATGGTACCATCCGTGCTGCTGCAGTCATTCACAATCGACTGCTCAGGAGGATAATGAAGGTAAATGTCTGTCAGGCAGGTCTGTAAGCTCTACGAGGGGAGAGCGTCCAGTTGGCAATGAAAAGGAGCTTCTCCTCAGCCCCATGTCTACTTTTGTCTTTTAACATCCCCAGGCCCTGCTTTATTGCTATGGCTCTTCCTTGGGGAGGTTTCCTTTAACTGAAAAGTAGCCATTCTGTACCAAGTTGCTAACCTTGAACCCAAAAGTTCCCCTGAGGGAAATGTCTTGAGGAGAATATCTCCACTATGCACTTGGAAGCACAGTGATTCCTATGCATTGTATTGCTAGGGCCGCATCCTCACTGTGTGAGAGAGGTATTGAAGGTGGCTTATTGCCAAAAAAAAATAATCCTTCTAGTTAATTATTCCTATAGCATCTATTTTTTGTCTAGAAAGTAGGACTGCCAGCCTCCAGGTAGTGGCTGGAGATCTCCTGGGCCATAGAGAGTAGTTCACCTGCAGAAAACAGCCCCTTGGAAGGTGGACCCTGTCAGGTGTTACACTCTGCTGAAGTCCCTCCCCAAACCCCGCCCTCTCCAGGCTCTACCCCCCCAAATCTCCAGGTATTTCCTAACCCAGAGCTGGCAACACTACTAGAGAGTGCTTTCAAATCTCTTTATTTCTCTCCTCACAATGATCATGTGGACTGAAGTTAAGCAGAAACAGTAACTTGTCCAAGGTCTCCCTCCTCCTTCCTCCCCAGGATGCTTCATGGCTGGAATAGGGAGGTGAATTTATACCAGGATGAGACCTATCATTGTAGCTGCCGAGGGATCGGCAAATTTGTACAGATCAACTGGTTTCAAACAAACCGTTTCCCCTCTTCTTTCTTCATAGCTTATGCTGGAGGGTGAAAGCAGATTAGGTTCCCTTTCCTCTCAGCTTTGATTCTAGAGGCCTAATAGGGTGTGATGTTTTCAGATTATACACTTAATGGGCACATAGTTTCAGGTGGGTAGCAGTATTAGTGTATTACTTCTCTTGTATTACTTTTTCCATTAAGGTTCAGTCTTTTGGGGGGTATAAACAACAGTCTGCCATATGAGTAGGTATAAATATTTGGTGCTTTGGGTACAAGGACAGAGCAGCTAATAGCACACATGTCCTTGCCATGGAAAACACCTGTGTGAACTTGTCACATTCTGAAATGCTTACTGTTTCTGGCATAGGTTAATCTCTGTGTTGGGGGGGGGGAGATAACATGTGGAATCGCCTACGTATACAGTGTGTCACAGCCCACTGTGACTCTCACTGCTTTTGATTCTTCATTGACAGGCCACAATGACCTTCTTTGACAGTACACCAGCAGGCCGGATCCTTAACCGTTTCTCCTCCGACTTGTACTGTGTGGATGACAGCCTGCCCTTCATGCTGAACATCTTCCTGGCCAATGTGTTTGGGCTGCTTGGCATGCTAGTGATGATCACCTATGGGCTGCCTTGGATTGGCCTAGTCCTCCTGCCCTTGGCAGCTGTTTACTACTCCATCCAACGCTATTACCGGCGCACCTCCCGGGAGCTCAAACGCCTCTACAGTCTCACTCTGTCACCTATCTACACTCACTTCTCAGAAACCTTGACAGGCCTCAGCACTATCCGGGCTACCAGGGCTACAGGCAGGTGAGTTTCGCTCTTCAGCCAGGGAAGGTCTAGACATGCACAGGTAGTGCTGACTTGAAGATACGGCCTTATGATGACTGGCAAAAGAGGCAGCAGTAGCTGTGAAGGAAGTATTTTTGATGCTAACCTCAGGACTGTATCCAGTCTAGGTTTGAGACAGAGAATCAGCTGCGATTGGAGCTCAACCAGCGCTGCCGTTTCGCCAGCAACACTGCCATGCAGTGGTTGGACATTCGGCTTCAAATGATTGGAGTAGCTGTTGTTACAGCTATTGCAGTGATCGCTATTATCCAGCATCAGAGGAAACTGGGGAATCCAGGTAAGCCACCTGACACTGGACTCTGTAGAAGCCGTCTTCATCCATGCCTGAGGCTGTGTCCTTCCCCTGATGTCTGTCTTCTTTCATCTCAGAGTAGTGTAGCTTTCCACCTCTCCCAATCTACAGCATCAATCTCTGCCCCCTTCCCCATTAAAATGGCACCTCTCGAAGTTAACGGATCCCGTTGTTTTCTAAGATACCAAAGAGGATTTTGAAAAACATGCCTGCAACTCTGGTGAGGGCCTGGAATGGCATGTTCTTCCAAGTCGTACTCACTCCTCAGTGCCCTATCAGATGGAGCTGAGTCACCACTCATTGTCTCAACTAGTTCTCTGTTCCTTTGAGCTGCTTTCAGAGTAGGGGATTCACACCTTCTCTCACTGATGCTTTTTGTGGGGAACCTTTTTTGTCCATTTTAGGTCTTGTGGGCCTAGCCCTTTCTTATGCTCTGTCAGTCACAAACTTGCTGTCTGGGCTCATCACCAGCTTCACACAAACAGAGACCATGATGGTGAGTGTGGAACGGGCAGAGGAGTATGCGACAGAAATCCCCATAGAGCCTCAGGAAGGGCTGCTCCAGGTAAGTCCTCCTTGTACAATCTTAACTTGTCAATACTGTTCTCATCTGAGCAATGAGATATGCATTTCCCACAGTCCCCGAGCATAGCATGCCTCATGATTGCTCTCTTTAAATAGTTGAAAGGCTGTCATTTGGAGGAGGGCAAGGAGCTGTTCCAGTTGGCAGCAGAGGATAGGATCCGAAGCAACAGGTTTAAATGACATGCAGAAAGGTATCGGCTGGATATTAGGAAAAACCTTTCCAGGTCAGAGTAGTTCAAAGGCGGAATCAGCTGCCTAGGGAGGTGGTTAGCTCCCCTTCACTGACAGCTTTCAAGAAGAGGCTGGACGAATATTTGCCAGAGATGCTTTAGGCCGATCCTGCACTGGGCAGGGGGTGGGGACTAGATGGTCTGTATGGCCCCTTCTGACTCTATGATTCTATGATTATTCATTGGTCACCCACCAGTCTGTGGCTCACAGTGATGTTTATATCATCTGCCCTGGTTATAGTTCTCTTTTAGTGAAGAAGGGCATCCGGGGGAAGGTGGAACCCATCCCAGTGGGGACTGAAGAGAGGGCTCCTCCAGACTCTGTCTCTTTCAAAAGGAGGGCCTTTCCCCATCCTGATACTGCTTTCACCAGGAGAGCCGAGGGTTTGATGGCCTTTCACTGCAGAACCAACTGGCCTTTGTAGTTGTTGTCTTCTGCCAGTTTGGACAATCCATGGCTAAGGTGGGGAGGAATTTATTTCCTTTGCTTGGAAGCACAGATTCCCAATGTAAAACGTAAACTAATAACCCCTTCCAGTGAGGAAGGATTGGAGAAAAGTCTCCCTTGCCCACAAATCCTCCTCTGCTCTAACTAAGCAGCTGTTTTTCTTCCCCTCCCTTGCTCTACTATATACCCTCAGTTAAATATGAACTGTCTTCCTTGTAACCTGGCAAGCTGACAATTAGCTCGAGATAAATGGATTCAGTTGTGTTTTTTTGCTTACCCAGGAAGGTTGTCTTTGTTTTTAACTTCTGAACAGCAGAATGCAAATTAAAGATTTCTGTTCCAAGACTGCACATCTGATATACACAAAATGGGTGTGGTGTCATTTCATTACACTTGGATGCTGGAAGACCAAATCAAAAACAGCCTGTAGAAGGAACTGGTGGGAGGTAGAAGATATTTGTTATCACTCCATCTCTTCTTCCTTCAAGGTTGCATCTGATTGGCCAAGTCGAGGTCACATAGAGTTCCAACAAGTTGTACTAGCCTATCGGCCTGAGCTTCCCAATGCCCTGGATGGAGTGACTCTTACTATCTACCCTGGGGAGAAAGTAGGGATAGTTGGGCGCACTGGGTCTGGCAAATCCACTCTCTTCTTGGCTCTTTTCCGAATGGTAGAGCTTAGAGCTGGCCGGATTCTCCTGGACAATATCGACAGCCATTACGTTAGCCTGAAGGAGCTGAGGTAAGGAGATTCGACAAATGACTTTTAAGGAGGAGGGGGTGCTAAGTGCTGTCAAGTTGCTTCCAACTTATGGCGACCCTCTGAATTAATGTCCTCCAAAGTTTCCTGTCACTAACAGCCTTGCTCAGGTCTTGCAAATGAGGTCCGTGGCTTCCTTGATCTAGTCAGTCGATCTCATGTTGGGTCTTCCTCTTTTCCTGCTGCCTTCAGCTTTTCCTAGCATGATTGTATTGCATAGTGACTCTTGTCTTCTCATGATGCGACCAAAGTACGATAGCCTCAGTTTAGTCTTTTTAGCTTCTAGGGAGAGTTCAGGCTTGATTTGATCTAGAACCCCCTTATTTATATTTTTGGCAAGTCCGGGTCTCCGTAAAACCTCATCCAACGCCACATCTCAAAGGAATCTACTTTCTTCCCATCAGCTTTCTTCATTGTCCAGCTTTCATACCCATACTGGAAAATCCTTCTTTTACTTTCAGCAGGTTCTGGTGGAATGCCACGGTCATGGGGCTAATTAGTATTAGTCCTTGCCCAGCCATTCTTTAGTTTAGTCATGGTGGGTTAAACTCTGCAGTTACTCTGCACGTGTGTGATAGGGCCAGTGTTCCCCTATTTCTTCGGCAAGTGGCTTGAACTGAAGACAGGTAATGCGGCTGGGCAAGGCTGTCTCCCTAAGCTGTTTCTGCCTGGCAAGCCTTGTTCTGTTCTGTCTTTTAGGTCTAGATTGGCCATCATCCCCCAAGACCCATTCTTATTCAGTGGGTCAGTCCGTGAAAACTTGGATCCTCAGGGGCAATACACAGATGCTGACCTATACCAAGTCCTGGAGCAGTGCCATCTGCAGGAAGTGATTACAGAGATGGGTGAGTCCCGTTTGTGGGGAGGAGAAGGGGAAGGGAGCAAGCTTGCTAAGGGGAAATGGGCATGAAGATTCAGGAGCTGGTGGGCTTGCAAACCACAGAGAACATCTGCTAATACCTACAAAGATGGTAATGGTTGAGCTCCAGAGGAAACAGCTGTCAATTCATTAACTGTAGTCTTTAAACCGGTGGAAGGTTTGGGAAAGGAACAGAGGAGTTTCAGCCTCTTTGCTTCTTGCTGAAAACCCATCGCATTCCAACACTACTTGCTTGTACCAAGTTTCTCTTTTCTGAAATGTCAGATTCATATGGACCAATGCTAAGCAGATGTGAGTTTTGAATCCTGTCAGGCTCTTGAGTGGGATAACTAAACCCTAAAAGCGGCTTTACTCTCTTGCTCTATGCAGGTGGATTAGATTGTGAACTGGGGGAAAGAGGGAAAAGTCTCTCGGTGGGACAAAGGCAACTGGTTTGTCTAGCAAGGGCTCTACTTACCCAGGCCAAGGTGAGTACTGTTGTTTCAGACTAGGTTGCTCAGACACAGCAAAGACTCTTTGCTTTGGGCCAGGCTTTGCCTGCCGACGGGGGGAGATTTCTGCTTCAAGAAGACACAAGATTGCAGTTCCCCTTTTTCAAAGAATGTCACTGTGGTGGGAAATTTGCAGAAAACAGCAGGCAAAATAATAAAGGGGTTGGAGCACATCCATATATGGAATGGCTAAAGCATTTGGATTTCTTTTTAGTTTAGAAATGATTTAAAAGTGACATGACAAAGGCTTATAAAACTGTACATGTTGCAGAGAAAGTGGATGAAGGAATTTTTTGCTTCATTTCTCACAACACTAAAATGTGTGGTCTCAAAATAAAATTGATTTGGGAGGGGGAAGTATGTTCTAACGCAATACACAACATATGAAATTTAGTAGTAAGAATGCTGTGATGGCCACTGATTTGGATGGCTTTAAAAGGGGTTTAGGCATTCACAGAGGATACCTCCATCAGCAGCTGCCTACCAACATAGCTAATGGAATGCTCATGTCCAGTAGTGGAATGCTTCTGGGTACCAACTTCTGGAGAATGAGCAATAGGGAAGGATTTCAAGCCCAGTTTCTGAGCATCCTGGAGGCATCAGGTTGGCCCCTGTAGGAAACAAAGGTGCTGGACTAGATGGCTGCTTGGTCTAATCTACTATGGCTGCTCTTATGTTGTTAAGATTCCAGGACCTGAATGAGTGACTGGATTCAGTGTGCTGTAGAAATGAGCCGAGGGACCATGAGCTGTATTTGTGACTTCCTTCATTTCCTACAGAATGCTTTTAAAAAACCTACTTTTTTTCAATGTTAGGTTCTGTGCATTGATGAGGCTACTGCAAGCGTGGATCATAAGACAGACAGATTGCTCCAGCAGACCATCCGTCAGCGATTTGCAGACAAAACAGTGCTAACTATCGCTCACAGGTGCGGTTTTGTTTTCCCATCAGGTACTGTTCTCAGGTGGCTCAAGTGGTTAAGACGCTGAACTGCAGGCAGTGGAAGGTTGGTAGTTCAGCAGTTCGAGACCCGAGTGTGCCGCATGACGGAGTGAGCTCCCATCTCTAGTTCCAGCTCCTGCCAACCTAGCAGTTCGAAAGCAAGAAATTGCAAGTAGATAAATAGGTACCACTTCGGTGGGAAGGTAACAGCGTTCCGTGCGCCTTGGTGTTTAGTCATGCCGGCCACATGACCACGGAAATGTCTTCGGACAGCGCTGGCTCTTCGGCCTTGAAACTGAGATGAGCACCGCAACCCTAGAGTCGGATTCGACTGGCTTTCGAGCAAGGGAACCTTTACCTGTGACCTTTTTACTGTTCTCAGGTCTCCACACAGAGGCAAAGCAGGGTGTTACTCAGTCATTTAGAGATCACCTTGCCTAACATTAGCTTCCTTTTAATTCTCAGACTGTCATCTTCCTCAACAGGCTATTGACTACTTGCTGCAATAAGCCACAGTGGCTGTCAGATGGCAGCATGGCTTTTAATTTACAAATCCAAAGCACTTTTAGGAACTATTTACTGGTATGGCCAGACTTCTGAGGAAAGACCACGTAAAACACATCCAGGAGCATTTAGGGACCAAAATGTGGAAATGAAATATACCTTGGCTATGTTTATTTTGAAATGCTCAGTTCCTAAACTAGATTTTGAGTTTTTGACTGGCAACATTATCACACATTCTGCCATTTTAAATCAGGGTAATATGGGTCGCATTTACTTTGTAAATCTAATATTTATATCTGCTGTCTCAAGAACTAGTTAAAATTTTGTAGTAGTTCACTGTATGTTTGAATCAGTGTGGTTTGCATCATTGTACACACTGAGATGATACATACAGACTTTTAAAAATACAATTTCTGTGTAGATTGTACGCATCCAGTTTTTATTCTGTATATATACACTTATAGAATGGAGAGTTTTGCTGTTTCTGATATGTTCCTTAAAGCTGAAATAGATACCATGCATATTTCTAGAGATCCCAGAGTCCCATTTTTGAGGAGAAAAGCAGGGTAGAAGTATTTAAATTTATTTCATTGATATTTATCAGTGTTTTGCCCCATATTTAAAACCAATGAACTTCTATGAAAAGCCAAAGAGCAGGATTGAGCAACTAAATAGAATCATAGAGTCACAGAGTTGGAAGGGGCCATACAGGCCATCTAGTCCAACCCCCTGTTCGATGCAAGATCAGCCTAGAGCATCCCTGACAAGTGTTTGTCCAGCTGCTGCTCAAAGACTGCCAGTGAGGGGGAGCTCCCCACCTCCCTAGGCAGCTGATGCCACTGTTGAACAACTCTTACTGTAAAAAAGTTTTTCCTAATATCCAGCTGGTACCTTCCCGCCCTTAATTTAAACCCATTATTACGAGTCCTATCCTCTGCTTCCAACAAGAACAGCTCCCTGCCCTCCTCTAAGTGACAGCCCTTCAAAATACTTAAAGAGAGCAATCATGTCCCCCCTCAACCTCCTCTTCTCCAGACTGAACATTCCCATATCCCTCAGCCTTTCCTCATAGGGCTTGGTCTCCAGGCCCCCAATCATCCTCATTGCTCTCCTCTGTACCTGCTCCATTCCGTCCACATCCTTTTGAAGTGAAGTCTCCAGAACTGCACACAGTACTCCAGGTGTGGCCTGACCAGTGCAATGTACAGCGGGATTATGACATCTTGTGATTTGGATGTTATGTCTCTGTTGATACACCCCAAGATCGCATTAGCCATTTTTGTCGCTGCACCACACTGGCTGCTTATATTTAACTTACAGTCCACCCTTACCCCAAGATCTTGTTCACACACACTGCTACCCAGAAGCGTATCCCCCATCCAGTATCCATGTTCCTCATTTTGTTACCCAGATGTAGAATTCAGCACTTATCCTTGTTCATATCCGCCCACTTTTCCAGTGTGTTCAGATCTCATTGAATTCTATGTCTATCTTCTGGTGTGTTTGCTGCTCCTCCCAATTTTGTGTCATCTGCAAATTTAATGAGTAGCCCCTCCACACCCTCATCCAGATCATTTAGAAAAATATTGAATATGCCAGGCCCAGAACTGAGCCCTGTGGCACCCCACTGGATACCTTCCTCCATTCAATTTTGCTGAATGACAAACTGTTCCTCTAAAACTTACAGTCCTAGAGAGGCTGAAGGTGCTCAGCTGGAATAGCACATTAACTAGTTATATACACTATGCAGACAAAATCAGAATCCAAAAAATACAGGCATTCCCAGGGATGGCAGGACATGGCAGGACATGGTGTGCTTGGTTTGAGCATCATCACTGGTGTTTTTGGATTTTAACATTACCTGCCCTGCAGGCTAGAAGCAGGACATGCTAGTATAAATTAAACAAACTGAGAGGAAATTCAAAACTTATGGGTGGAGTCTGCCACACGTTCTTGTAGGATAGTACAGCTATCCATTGGCAGCTATGTATTGGTTAAAATGAATGATCCAGTTGTGCAAGCTGCACATCTGAGCCCAGCTTACTTAAAGATTGCAGTCTTGTACAAAATTAGGCTGCTTAAATCCCAGTGGATTCAGTGGGACTGAAGCTATCCAACTTTGCACACAGTTGTGGTCTTAGTGGGCATTTTGCTGGAGTAATTGTCTTCATAACAGCCAAATATGAATATTGTTTAACACGCCAATGAAGACGTTTAGACCTCTACCAAATTAAGGCAAGACCTGCAATGACACGCAAGAAGTAAAATTATGCCTCTGACAAAGGACATATTACAGCTAAATGTTGTTTGGGAACAGCAGTGCAGGAAGTTGGCAGAGAACTCTTCTCTTGTATTCAAGCACAATTTGGCAATATGCTCAGATGCTTCCTGGCAGACTTCCCTGTGTTGACTCCTACAAATCATGTTGGAAGGAAATGGACTTCAAACACAGCACCCTAAGTAGGAGTGTATTTCTAGCTGTGCAGCAGGTACATTTATTGGACTCAGGTTTTTGGTAATATTATAGGGCTGATATATGTATACAAGCAGCAAAAAGATATTGAAAATATCACTTAAAAGTGTTTGCAATATTTCTTGGAAGAGTGTCTTCCTTACATAATGGGGCAGAGTCCCTATGGTCAGCCTCTACAATTACACATTCAGTTGCAACAACCTTTTGTTCAGTCGCAGTTACAGGGATCCCAACAGTGCCTGGCATCTTTTAGACATGCTACAGAAAACCTTACTGTAACAACAGCCGTTCTACAAATAGCTTTGTTTTTGGATTTTCGTTTTCTCTGCATCAGCATCATCTGTATTCATTTGGGGCAAAAATGTTTATTAAAGCATGTATGTCCTACCTGTCTATCCAAAAAATGGTTCCTCTGGGTGTGTTGCAATAAGTTAAGACACAGAGCACAAAATTGCAATTCAAACAAAAGCTATCTGCTATAAAGCAGCCCCTAGTTTTCCTCTTAACAATGTCACTGAAAACCAGCATTACTAAAATACTCAAGATCACCCCAAATCCTAAAACTACAGTGTGGTCAGTGAAGGCCGCTGTAAAATGGACAGTCTTTTGTGTGTGGTGAAATACCATTAAAGGAGGGGTGACAAGGCAAACCTCCCTCAGAGACACCATTACACCCCCCCCAAGCTGTACTAAATTATGTGCCTGAACTACAGATTACTTTTCCTCAGGTAAACCTTTGGATCTATCAATCCTTGCATCTGTCATTCCAATTCCAATTACCTTTATTGGCATAACAATACAAGTCAGCCCATATGCCAACAAACAGAAACCATCAAAGTATAGCGATTTGTATCATTGTATATGGCATCTGTCATTCCTTGAACATAGCAAAGAAAAGAATTGTGTTCTGTGGAGTACAATTGTGCAGGTCATTCAAGGATAAAATCTGGATTAGTATAACAAGAGTTCTACTGCATCTGTATAACCTTGTTGGGCCAGGCCATGTGTGTCATAAAATGTAATGCCAGGTAGCGGAGATATAAACTTTATAAAGGACACAAACACAAAGGGTTTTTTTTACTTAAAATAAAAACATGCTTAAAACATTAGCACTCTTGCAATATTTTGTTTATTTAACAGTGTCTGATAACTGACACCTCTTGCTCTGAATTATTCCATCAAAATGTCTGTGCTTACAATCTTGCTGTTCAGTTGTATATCTGTAAGCTGTTCAGGTGTATATCTGTAAGCTACAAACCTGCGATGATGCAGCAGCAGCAAAACTGGAAGAAGCAGAAGACAGCCAGTTCCACTGCGGGGCCGATAGAAGCCCTCCTGGGGCCTGATCCGGCCCCCAGGCCACATGTCTGACACCCCTGCCCTAAACTGAATGGTGGGAGTCCCTGGTGATTGAAGAGCATGTACAGATCATTCATTTATAACTTGATCTGCCCAGCAGGCGCTGTTGCAGCATAACCAGAAACAGGAAATCCGTGCTTTACACTCTAGTGCTTCTAGATCCCTGCCCTAAACTGAATGGTGGGAGTCCTTGGTGTTCTGCACTGTGATTGAAGAGCATGTACAGATAATTCATTTATAACTTGATCTGCCCAGCAGGCGCTGTTGCAGCATAACCAGAAACAGGAAATCCGTGCTTTACACTCTAGTGCTTCTAGATGGCTGAATGCACTTTTTCAAAATACTAGAATTTTAACACTATTAACTTCATTGGGACTTGCTCCTAAACAAGAGTGCACACACAAGATGGACACTTTAGTGTTTCAGTACTTCTCAATGATATATCTGAAGCTGAGCCTTAGGCCTAGTTCTTCTGAACTCATGAGGTGGTAAACTTCCTTCACGTACCTGAATAGGGTTACCAGCCTCAAGGTGGGACCTAGAGTTTTCTTAGAATTACAGCTGACTGCAGACATCAGTTTCCCTGGAGGGATGGCAGCTTCAGAGGGTGAACCATATGGTATCACAACCCCCCCTGAGCTCTCTCCCCTACCAAACTCTGCTGGCCAGGTCCTACCCCTTAATCTCCAGGAGTTTCTGAAGCAGGAGCTGGTGAACCTAGTGTGAATCTACAAGATACACAATGGATTGCTGCCCTGTTTTTTTTTAAATCCTTTTACTGCCTGAACTGTTATTTATAAGAATTGGGCCTCTGAAAAAGCAAGTGGCAGTTACATATCTGTATTAGATGCCTGTGGCAATATGGCTCTGTCTAGCAGGGAGTGATCTCCTGTACCCTACTTTATTGTAATAAAAGAGAGGGAAGTAGCTGAAAGTTTCTACCTTTCCTACTAGATGAAGCTTGCCCTGCTTAACCTGTTGCCTTTTCTCCTACCAGGCTGAACACCATTTTGGATTCAGACCGAGTGCTGGTGATGCATGCTGGGAAGGTGGCAGAGTTTGATTCCCCTGCTGTCCTCAGCAAGAAGCAGGACTCCATGTTTCAGCACCTCCTGCACAGTGGGCAGCAGTGACCTCCCTGCAGGTTCTTTAAGACTTGGCACCGTATGCTTGTGAAGCATCCCCTCTGCTGTGTGGTCCCTTTCCTGCCATTCCCCTCTATCCCTTACTTTAGGGGAGTATGCACTCCACATTATGCCGGGCATCTTGCTTTACTTGTGAGTGAATGCAGAAATTTTCTCCTTGACAAAAGGGATTCCAGTTGGTGATGCATTCGGTACTACAGACTGAGTTGTGCCTAGGTAGAATGGGTGGAGGAGAGCATTTGGGGGGGGGGGCAGGTAAGAAGTGTATGTGGATCGACAATGGCTTTTACACAAGTCAGGCAAATGAGTATCTACTTGTAATGAGCTGGTGTTTTTAAAATAAATATAACATTTGATTTTCTTAAGAACCGTCTTTCTTTGAGGCTTCAGCATTAATATGAGGACTCCTCCATTCCCCCCACTTTCCCAGTGGACAATCCCCCTGCAGCCCCCTCCCCCCCCCCGATTTCATCTTTGTGTTATTTGAGTCAGTAATTCTGAGGGGGGAAATAGCAGTTTGTTCCTCAAGCAGTTTTGCTTGACTCCTCATTTCCTGGCACGTCTTTCTCCCTGCTTAGAGTATTCTACTTGTCTGGACTTGATGTAAATGTTTCAGGGGAATTTATTGAAATAACTTTGATAAAAGATATCACCTAACTCATTTTATCTCTTGTACTTTGGAGCTGAAATGGTAACAAACCTTTCACCAGACTTACATAATAGGAGAATGCTTATTGGCTTTCTCACCCCCTTCATGCTGCTCTTTCCCCTGCCATTCTAGCCTTCAAGCCTGCAAAAATAAACACAAAAGTTTGGGGCCAATATTGGTAAAATTTCAACAAACTAACAGGGCAGGTGCTGAAGAAGCTCTGGAGGGAGCAGTACTTCACATGGCTTTTTCTTCTGTGGAGCAGAAGCTGAATAAAGTATGCAAAAGCAGCAGATATGTGCAAATATAGCCTGCTTGGGTAAAGAATCCAGCTTTTCTCGGTAGAGTATTTCAGTTGTTCGTAGCTGTTATTGTATTCAGCCTTCATTATTTCATTACCAAGCTTGGTATTATTACTTCTCCATTGCTTCCCCACCTCCCTTAATCTGAGCTTGTATGCCCTCCAAGACCCAGGCTGTAAGGCTGAAGGCCACTTTATGTTTGTGGTAGGAGTTTTCATTTTCCTGTGGCATCAAGGTACTGTTTTGAGAGTAGCTGTGGAGAGGATGAAGATGCTGCAGTGTGCATGCAGGCTTTCCTGTCCAAGCACCTGGAGCACAGCTGCCACTTCTTGATTTTGGGCAGTGCCATTAAAACGCTGGCAATGGAAGCATTGAAACTTTGAACAAAGGGCTTCATTTCTTACCTCAGTAAGAACATAAGTGCCCTGCTGACTCAAACCAGTGCTCCATCTAGTCCAGCATCCCTGTTCATGCCATATTGTATAAATATTTAAAACAGGCTCCAGTATTATCTTCGTACTGCAACTTTGGGGGAGGGGTTTGATGCTGAGAATGTGGTTTGCCTAACTTCACCTAGTGAGTTCATGGCAGAGATAAGAGTTGAGCCTAGGGGCTTTGTGGCTCGCATCCTAAGATGAAAATGAGGAAAAGGAAGTGGTACATCTGTCATTTTGACTCCTTCTGCAATTAATTCCTCCTGCACTCATAGAGTCCAGGATACTGCTGCTTCCCATTAAAGATAACCAGTGTTCCTACAACCACATTGGGGAGTGGGAACGAAATTCAGGGTTTAGTGAATAGGCACGAGGATGCAGAAGAGAAATGCTACTTGTAATAGTAATAATCCATTGCTACTGCGAGAGTCAACGGCAAATGCTGAAGACTATTCATCTATCTCTTATATAAGCTATACAAAAGAAAACACCCCCTAGTAGTCCTAAATCATATTTGCATTGGGCAAAGGAGTCACTAATTCAAAACCTCTGAAAGCATGTCTGCTCAGCTGAGCTCATACCCTGGTATTGTAACATACTGAAGAGACAGTAGAATCCAGTGTTCATTTTCATTCCTAGTCTCACTTGTTTCCCATACATAAGGCCTCAAGCAGGTATAGCCTAAGGCAGTGTGTTCCCCATGCAACCCTTCCCCCCTACACACACAGACAAGAGATGAGATTCTTTCTGCTTTGAATAGACTGGATAGTAAGCCCTTTCAGTACTTCTTGGGTCCCGCTTGAGCGAGAGAATCTTGTACTGGTAGCCCTTGAGCTAGGAATAATTGTCTGGGATATATATGTCTACATAGACACTCTGGGGAAGGAAGAATACAGATGTTGTTTTATATGCATTAGGACTAGTCTGCCAGAACTGAAAAGCTTCCTGTTTCTGAACAAAGCTTTGAATGGATGAGCATACCACAGATATCCTTGCTTTCCATTTGTGATAGGGCTATTTCCTTACTGCCCTCTTGTTATCACAATAAGTTAAGAACATAAGAGAAGCCAATGTTGGATCAGGCCAATGGCCCATCCGGTCCAACACTCTGTGTCACACAGTGGCCAGAAATACCAGTGCCATCAGGAGGTCCACCAGTGGGGCCAGGACATTAGAAGCCCTCCCACTGTTGACCCCCCCCCCAAGCACCAAGAAGACAGAGCATCACTTGCCCCAGAGTCCCTATCTATACCTTGTGGCTAATAGCCCCCAATGGACCTCTGCTCCATATGCTTATCTAATTCCCTCTTGTTGCAAAGTGTTAGGATCGGCCAAGAGAGATACAAGTTAACATCCCCACTAAGCCACGGAGTGAGTTGTTGTCTCTCTTTAGCATGCCTTTCTGAACTGTTGACATTCCAATTGAAATACTGTACAGCACTTTGTACATGGAGGTGTAGAGTAGTGACTCTTCCCCTCTGCCCTCCAAATTCATATTATTTGGGGATTCTCTCTACATCTGTGAGACAATTTCCCTTCACTTTATCTAGAATGGCTGAAAATGGCAGCTCATTCTCCCCAATTCTTGAGCTAAGACAAAGCCTCTTTATTTCTCTCTATTTAAAAGTAGAAAAGTGACATTTTCAAGGTGAGTTAAAATCTTGAGGATAGGGCAGGAAGGCAGTAGTTGTAGTATTTTACTTTTTATTTTATAAAGTTACATCGTTCAACTGTGTATTACAAAAATAATCTTTCTGATCAAATCCCCACCCTATCCCACCCCACCCTCTTCTTCTTCCCTCCTTTGTTTTGCTTAACTCATATTTCCAAACACATCTGGTAGTTCCTTGGCCATGGAAGTGGGGTGCTCGTGTATTTCTAATACAGGGCAAGGGGAAAGACGAGTGCTAGTGAATGAGAAAGTTCCACACACAAGACCTAAACCAGAGCATATTCCAAGAGACAGGCCTCTGTTTCCAGCATGGAGAATGTGAATAATCACTGCAGAATGGGCTATACTTGCCATGCAAATGACCTCCTTCAACTGACCCTTAGAACTAAAATGTGCTTCGTAATTATGTAATGGCTGATTTGGAAGCAAGGTAATCTTTCTAGACTTGAACTGCAATGAGGGAGGGGGAAGTTTCATATATATTTTCGTGCCACTCAAAAAAATCTTTTTTTCTTTGATCTTTCAGAAGAGGGGTTCAAAAGGAAGTGAAAACAAAGTTATGGGGAGAGAGGAAATTTGTCTCCATTGCCTATTGGGCCCAACAGTCCATTTTGCTGTTCCAGGGTGACAATTTGAAGCCCCAAATCCAGCTCTGTTCTTTCCAGAAAAACCTTTGAAGCCAAGTGACCTGTGAGACAGACTAGACAGAAATATACACATGGAGAGTTTGGGATTGCAGATGCTGACTCAACCCCTAACCTCTGTACACTGATTATAACTTCTATTCGGCTGCAGTCACACACACTAAATAATCCACTTTCATTCCACTTTCAATGCACTTTCCAACTGGATTTTGCCAGTCCACACAGTAAAATCCAGTTGGAAAGTGCATCGAAAGTGGATTATTTAGTGTGTGTGACCGCGGCCTTCAGGAGGTTAAGGTATACCCCGATGAGTATAGGCTCTGGACATACAATCTGCACAGTATATTTTTGCAGGGCACAGACTGCACGTTCAGAGCCTATGCATATCAAGGTATACACATGAAGACCTGTGCAGTTGGAGATCCCAAACAGCGTCAGCATGTGCATTCTGAATTCTATCCCATATACACATTTGTACCTAATTTGACCACCTGCATGGGACTGGGGGCCAACCGAAAGCAATACACCAGGGACGGATAGTAGCCACACTCTGATGTGTAAACAGAATGTGCGTCCAAAGGCCAATGCTGCCCATCCAAACGGTATTCTGCATTAGATGTGCCTTCCAGTGTGCATTGAAACACACAGCCTGACTCAGCCGGACTGGGGTTTCACAATCAGGGTGATGCAGTTTCCTTGGCTATCAGTCATCACCAAGTCACTCAATCTGATTCAGTCTGTGACAATATCACATTCACTACCGTATAGTGAAAGAAAAGTTGAAGCAGTAGGTGATGGAGGAAACAATGGCTGCAAACAAGCATTGACAGCAAAAAAAAAAGATGGGGGGGTTCATGGTGCTTGTCAGACCCCTTGAAAACACATTTCTCCTCCAGAATACAGCATAGCTGTACATTATTCTGTCTCCATAAAAGCTGCCACAGGAGCTGGAGTTAGCCTAAATTTTGCTTCTGTTTGTGGAAACAAAAATTCCTCGGGTAGTCCAGAAAGTTCTAATACGTTTTTTCCTAAGTCACTTCCATGTTTGTTCTCATCGAGCACAAATTCGCCTATGGAACTGGGATTATTACTGAATATGCCAAGCCACAATTTCCAGCTTCATACATGTACATTTCCGTCCTGGCATCCAGGAAGAACCTGGTCAGCTGAGACGGACAAAGGGTCGTGTCTGCTTCTGCCCCTCCTGGGCACCACAGCTGACTGATGTGCTGAGGTAATGAATTAAGTGTGGTGTGAAATCACTAACAAACCTGCTGAGATGGTTTGATGAAAGGCGGGGTAAGACATGTTGTTAGTTGTAGAGGTACCAAACATTTGTAACCACATGGGGGAAAGGACACTGTACAGGATAGGGTGGGCAAGATATGAGCCTGGATAATCAGTGCAGTCAGCAAACCAGCTCATGCGACCACGAGGCCCTCCGGTGAGCTCATGTTGTTTGAAATGGACTGAAAACCCCCTACCCAGAACAGGAACCTCAGACTGTCTGTGTCAGAGCTCCAGCAGTGGGGTATAAACAATGCAGTGTCTAAGCCCCCTTGTGTAGATAGGCCACACAACACCTCCAATGACAAAGACCATGAGTTACCAGATGCCCACGAGCCTAGAGAGTTTTGGCTCCTACAACCTGCTCCGGCGTGCTTGGCCTCATTTCTCCCTTTAGTCCACGTGGGATGGAATACTTCCATCTTGCTTGCTGTTTCCAACACTGGGTTATCGTGACCCAGTATCTCCTTTGGCTCTCTTTGTAAACTGGTGTCACCATGCTAGTGCCTTAAGCTGCACACATTCAAAGACTCTTGCTTTCAAACAAGGATTTGCTACCTTGTAGGAATCCTCCTTCCTTCCCGCTGTTTCACAAACTTAAGTTCTACTGGAGCCCTTCAGTACTTTGGAGATACGCAGCCAGAACAGCTCCAGGACATGGTTTGAAGGATTCATTGATGGGTGTATGTAGATTGGCCAGGGTCCAACTCTGGGTCCTTACAGCTCTGTTGTTTTCCTGGGTTCTATCAAGACTGTACTTAACATTCCCACTTGACACTCTTGGTCCTGAAGTTTCCGTGCGGACTGTGTGGGGCTTTGGCACCTCCGGCGCCCCCTCTGCCAGTTCTTCAGCAGCAACAAAACAGTTACCAAGACCAGCACGACAGTGAGCAGCCCAAACACCAGCACTAAAATCAGTTGTGACTGACTCAGCCCAGAGTCCTGCTGTGTCACCACCTCTTTCACAGAGATCAGCAGCCCTCCCCCATTTGGTTTCTCACTGTTGTTAGTGATCCGTTTCCCAGTAACCACAATCCTAAGTGGCTCAGATTGGGTCGTCCAAAGGTCACTGCCGGTTGTGCTTTTCACAACACCATTGTGGTCAGGCTGAAATGTGGTGACCCAGGTTGGCTCTGGAGCAGGGAGCTCGCAGGTTTTGCCAACAAATCCATCAGGACACAAGCAATCAAAATCATTGATGCGATCGTAACACTTTGCCCCATTTCTGCACGGCTGGCTGGCACAATCATCAATGTTGATGGTGCAGAAGCGTCCTTCGAAGCCCACCTGGCACTGGCAGGAGAAGCGGTTGATGCCATCAAGGCAAGTGGCACCATTGGCACAGGGACGCATCAGGCAGTCATCGACATCAATTTCACAGTGGGAACCAATGAATCCCGCCAGGCACTTGCAGGTGTAGTTGCTAGCGAAGCCATTTTTGTCCTGGCACAGTCCACCGTTCTTGCATGGAAATCTGAAATCAGAGATCAGGCATTTAAAACCTGCACAGACCATGTTATATTCTGCTGGTGATAGACGTTCTATTCTAAACATTAGTATTTTTTTTAAAAAAAATAAAAACTGTCAGGAGGCTACTGGAGCAGAATTTGTAGGTCTTATAGATTTTACAGCTGCCGCTTTGAGTAACTTTTTATTTGTTGATTTACTTTCATTTATTTCTCGCCTTTCTCACCAATGACAACCCAAAACAGCTGACATTGTTCTTCAAGCCTCCATTTTATCCTCACAACAATCCTGGGATGTACGTTAGGCTGAGAATGTGTGACTGGTCACTCAGCAAGCTTCCATGGCAAAGTGGGTATTCATACCTGGGTGTCCTAGATACTCCAGACACTGTAACCACTACACCAACCTAGTGTTATTGTACTATATACAAAGCTGAATATTATATATGCATTTATATTTTATAAATATAAATGAGGCTGCTTGAGCCTGCCTTCGTGGGGAGGATGGGGTACAAATTAGAGGAATAAAATAAATCCAAGTCTTATGAAGAAAAGCTGAAAGAGCTGGGTATGTTTAGCCTGGGAAAGAGAAGGCTTAGAGGGGGCAGTCTTCAAGTATTTGAAGGGCTGTCATGTAGAAGATGGAGCGGGTCTATTCTCTCTTGCTCCAGATTGCAAGACTAGATCTAATGGGTGGAAATTACAAGGGCGTCGATACCGGCTAAATATCAGGACAAACTTGTAAGAGTGGTTGAGCAGATAGGGACTTGCTACCTTTTGGTGCTGGAGAAGACTCTTGAGAGTCCCCTGGACTGCAAGAAGATCAAATCAGTCAATCCTAAAAGAAATCAACCCTGACTGTTCCCTGGAAGGCCAGATACTGAAACTGAAGCTCAAATACTTTGGCCACCAAATGAGAAGGGAGCACTCACTGGAGAAGACCCTGATGCTGGGAAAGATTGAAGGTCAAAGAAGACGGGGACGGCAAAGGATGAGATGGTTAGACAGTGTCATAAATGCAACAAACATGAAATTGAGCAAACTTCAGAGGACGGCAGAAGACAGGAGGGCCTGGCGGGATCTGGTCCATGGGGTCGCGAAGAGTCGGACTCGACTGCGACTGAACAACAACAAAACCTTTTGAAAGATTTTTGAAGAATAGAGGATATGATCCTAAAGGTTTATTGGCAACAATTTATGCCCAATTTATGCTGGAAGGGCTCTTCATCGATTATGGAATCTTGGCAGAAGGATTGCGGAGTTACCTTTACGGAGGCGCAATGGCAGACAATTTGGTCTTCCAGTATGTTTAAAACTAGAGATATGAATTTGAAATTACAACACTACAAACTATTCGCAAGGTGGTACCTTACCCCTGACAAGTTGTTCCATTTTAAATTCAAAACTACTCCCTTGTGTTGGAAACGTTGCAGAAATAAAGGCACATTAGTACATTGCTGGTGGGACTGTCCCCGAATTAAAAAGTTTGGACTATGGTCATTGCTGAAATAAAGAAAATAACTAGTTATGATATTCCAAATACACCTGCATCTCTTTTGTTACATTTGGCCAGGTCTGAAGCTGTCTAAACAGAATGAAGATTTAATTTCTACTATGCTAATGGCTGCAAAAAACTTAATTGCTTTAAATTGGAAATTGTTTAAGGTATCAAACCTGTCACAGTGGAGATCTAAACTGTGGGATGTTATTGTTTCAGATAAAATTGCTATGCAATTAATAGCTTTTGACAATCCGAAAGGTGTTAATAATTTTTTGGAAAAATGGTTTGTGGTTTTTGACTATATTAAGGTAAAGGTAAAAGGTAAAGGTTTCCCTTGCTCGAAAGCCAGTCGAATCCGACTCTAGGTTTGCGGTGCTCATCTCCGTTTCCAAGCCGAAGAGCCAGCGCTGTCCGAAGACGTTTCTGTGGTCATGTGGCCGGCATGACTAAACACCAAGGTGCACGGAACGCTGTTACCTTCCCACCGAAGTGGTCCCTATTTATCTACTTGCAATGTCTTGCTTTCGAACTGCTAGGTGGGCAGGAGCTGGAACTAGAGACGGGAGCTCACTCCGTCATGCAGCACACTCGGGTCTCGAACTGCTGAACTACCGACCTTCCACAGCCTGCAGTTTAGCGTCTTAACCACTTGAGCCACCACAGCTTGTCAACCCCGATTATACACACTACCTCAGAAATATAGGGATTTTGTGTTTTATTAATATGTTTTGTGCTTATGGTTAACTTTTCTTGTTTATTAGATGTTGTTGAATGATACTGTATACAACTAACGAGTAACACATGTTGTAAAATAATATAAAAATCAATAAAAATGCTATTTTAAAAAAAGGAACAGACTGCCTCGGGAGGTGGTGGATGGTCCTTCACTCGATGTTTTCAAGTGGAGGCTGGGCGACCATCTTTCGGGTATGTTGTAGGGCTATCTTTCGGCTATGCTCCTGCAGAGTGCAGGGGGTTGGACTAGATGACCTGCAAAGTCCCTTCCAACTCTAACATTCTATGATTCTATGAAATAAATAAATAAATAAATATTTCAAATAAATATGTTCTATGTGTGCTGTTTTACCATTTACAGGGCAAAAGCTGCCCAATCATTATTCTGTAAGACAAGCCCACCCTCCTGCAACTTGAGCCTCCACAAGCGACTTCACAGAAATTCTTCCCACAACAGATCTGTAGAATGGTACATATTCACTGGGCCAGGAAGCAGGATGTGAACATGCTTCCTCCCAATCAATACCACAGGGGCAACTCCAGAGAAAGCACAGCCTACCTCCTTATTGTACTGACTGATGGTGCTGAGGACCAGGATGCAACTCCAGGCTTCTCAAAGGCTTTCCCTCATCCCGAGGCGTTTAAGCAAGCTGCAGATGAACTGGGCACTGATCTCACTTTTTCCTTTGATTTGCCTGGCTCCAGTTTGGGGAAAGAAAGTGACTGCCCCTTGTCAAATCTGTCTGTATTTTTATTTTAGGGAACATCAACACAACAGCATCTAATGCTCCTGAATCAGCCCTTGTGCCTTAACTGGTTGCAAAGTTTCAGCAGCTGAAATCCCCTCTTCCACACAGCTGTCAAAGAGGCAGAAGTCCTGCCTCAACTTGTTTTGGTCACACTAAATGGAAGGGCAAGAAGTCACCAAACCGGAGAGCTTAAAGATGCAGTGACCATTCTGGCCTTCCTACAAGCAGGGGTCATTTCCTGCAGAAGCACACAGGAGTGGAGCTCTGGCAGTAAAGAGCCCAGGGGGCGGGCACATGCAACAAGCCCCACCCCCTGCTCCCAGCAGCCCTCAGTCAGAGCAAGAAGCAGCCAGGTAAGTTGCAGAGCCCCCCCCCCGGTCCAAAACAGTCCAGTGGCACCTTTAAGACCAAGTTTTATTCAGGTACCAGCTCTCCCTCCTCTGCGAGGACAGATCTGCACGTTCCCCTCCCCCCCAATAGCTAGCAATCCAAAACAGTCCAGTGGAGCCTGAGCGGTGGGTGTTGCCTTCTAACACACTTCCGGGGTGTGGCATACGCAAAGAAGTTATGCTAACGAGTTATGCTAATGAGCTCCTGCACCGCTTTTTCTACGAAATGACCCCTTTGCATCCCTGAATGCTAAAATGCTCAACCTTTGTTCCCTGCAGGCTGTGTTGAAGGGAGAAGCTGAGCAGTCAGTCCCAATTGTGGGTCCCAGTGCAAGTACTGCAGGGAAAGGCTATCCTCTGAATGTACAGTGTAACACTTCCCTGTGGACAGATGCTTGGCTCAGGCAGTATTTTCTTTAAACAGTGGGATTTACTCCTCTTTTTCTACGAACTGACCCCTGCCTACAAGTAAGGTGCTTTGCACCCCTGAATGCTAAAATGCTCAGCCTTTGTTCCCTGCAGGCTGTGTTGAAGGGAGAAGCTGAGCAGTCAGTCCCAATTGTGGGTCCCAGTGCAAGTACTGCAGGGAAAGGCTATCCTCTGAATGTACAGTGTAACACTTCCCTGTGGACAGATGCTTGGCTCAGGCAGTATTTTCTTTAAACAGTGGGATTTACTATAACCAAGTCTGAGAAGCTCTTCTGCTCATCCCCACCTATTTCTACTAGAACGTCTTACCCTGCCCTTTCACACGGCCCTGTCTTCAGCTCACAGTCCTTTCCATGGAATCCTTCAAGGCACAGGCAGGAATACTCTCCATCTCGGTCATAGACACACTGGGCTCCATTCTGGCAGGGGTTCTGATGCTCACAGATATGCACATCTGGAGAGAAAAAAAGAAACGACTGCAGGTTAAAAGTGAAGATACCCATGCCATGCATACATACGGCATGCATGAGAGCCAGTTTGGTGCAGTGGTTAAGTGTGCGGACTCTAATCTGAGAGAACCGGGTTTGATTCCCCACTCCTCCACTTGCATCTGGTGGATGACCTTGGGCAAGCCATCATTCTGGCACAGCTGTTCGCTCAAGGAGTTCTGGAAAGAGCTCTCTCTCAGCCCCACCTACCTCACAGGGTATCTGTTGTGGGGAGGGAAAGGGAAAGGAGTTTGTAAGCCGCTCTGAGACTCCCTTGGGTAGTGAAGGGCGGGGTATAAATCCAATCTCCTCCTCCTCTTCTTCTTCATACTTCACAGATAGTGAAGAAAACTATGATGCAACTGAGATAGAAAAGGCTACACTGTGGAGTTGCCAGACACAGCGAAGATGGAAGCCACACCAGCCCAACTGGAACTGTTGAGTACTGAACAGCAAGTGGATGCTGCTGGAATGGGAGTTATATAAACCTGCTGCAATGAGGCATCCAACCTAAAGGCAACCTAAAGGCAAACACAGAACACATGAAGCTGCCTTATACGGAATCAGACCCTTGGTCCATCAAAGTCAGTATTGTCTACTCGGACCAGCACTGGTTCTCCAGGGTCTCAGGCAAAGGTCTTTCACATCTCTTTCTACCTGATCCTTTTAACTGGAAGTGCTGGGAATTGAATCTAGGACCTTCTGCATTGCCAAACAGATGATCTGCCAGTGAGCCACAGCCCCTCCCTAAACAGGTCACAGACATTCATTGCTTAGCACACTGATCTTCAGCTGGGTGGGATGTAAAGGTGGGTCACATCCTGACTTAACACGGGTTACCATTTTATTGGTTTAGGAATATTCTTTTAAAGAAGAAAAAAATATGTAGGGAGGAGTATATGAAGACTACAAAGGGCAACAGAGCTTGTTTGCTCTTTTCCTTTGAATGCCAAAAAATATCAGTATGTGAATCCCTACACAGCAAAGTCCACCCACCTAAATTTCATCCTTTGCATCTAGAGAGAGGACAAAGGCAAATGTATATGTATATGGTGCAACTATAAAAACTGAGTGCTGTGCAACAGTTTAGGGTTAAACTGGTTCCAGGGTCTGAAAGCTGCTGATTTGACAGAAATTATAATATACAAGCAAGGGACCCACAAGGACCTGTAGGGGGCATCCAATTTCCCCTCCTCCACTGTTTCATCTTTCCCTTCCTTTAAAGCCCCCCAGAGCCTCTCCTCTTTTCCTGCTTCCTTCTCTCCTTCCCACTCACCAGTTAACCTACCTTTATCTGCCCCCTGTCTTCAGCTTTTCTTCCTTCCTTCCTTCCCTCTGGCAGCCTCTGCTTGGGAAAAGTATGGCCCACTTGCACAGTGCCAGCCACTGGGCCAGGCCCCGTTGCATGTCTGGGAACCTGCAAGAACTTGCAGGAGTGCCTCACTTTCCCCTGCAACCCCTCCTCCTTATGTCCTCTTGGCAACTTTCCCTTGTTTCCTTCTCTCCTTTCCACCCACCCACCAACCTTTGTTTAATTCCCCCCCCAGATATAGTTATTATGTATTTACTTCATTTATATCCTGCCTTTCTCCACAATGGAGACTCATAGTGCCTTACATCATTCTCCTCTCCTCCATGTTATCCTCACAACCACCCAGTGGTTCAGACGGGGGCTTTACATCTGTTAGGGAGCCGGTTCCAACCGTTGTACTCACCGGCGTTCAGACGGGGCACATCTGCCTCCTGTCCCTAACCGGTGTAAAGCCCTTTACACCGTTGCACTCTGCCACTAGGTCCCAAGTGGTGGTATCCTGAGTGCAACGGTGGCTT
>NW_015172587.1:66292-70819 GCF_001447785.1 Gekko japonicus
GTTCCTGGTTATCATCTGTTTCGGTTCAACTGGGGGGGGGGGACAACATAGGTAATAAATATGTTATTACTGGAGATTGATGTGCCCTAAGTTGTGAGAATCCTATCCTATGGAGGTGAATTTCACAGCATCTTGGCTGTGCAGAGTGTTTTCCTTGATCCCTGTGAGGTAGGTTAGGCTAAGAATGTATAACTGGTTCAAGATCACCCAGTGAGCTTCCATGGCAAAGGGGTGACTTGAACTTGGGTCTCCCAGATCCTAGTCTGAAACTCTAACCGCTAAATCACACTGGCTTTTGGCAGGAGCCTGCTGTTGAACCATAGCAAGCAACTAGCCCTGGCCAAGTTATGCAGGTTGCATGGTATCTAGTTGCTTGGTGGTGCTGCCAAGTATGACTCCAAGGAGTCTTACTTCAAAGGCCAAAACGGCCCTGAAAAGAACTCCAAGAAGAATAGAGAAGAGATTGGATTGGATTTATACCCCACCCTTCACTACCTAAAGGAGTCTCAGAGCGGCTTACAAATTCCTTTCCCCTCCCCTCCCCACAACAGACACCCTGTGAGGTAGGTGGGGCTGAGAGAGCTCTGACAGAAACTGCTCTTCTTCAAGAACAGCTGTGTCAGAACTATGGCTTGCCCAAGGTCATCTAGCAGGTGCAAGTGGAGGAGTGGGGAATCAAACCCGGTTCTCCCAGATTAGAATCTGCGCACTTAACCACTACACCAAACCCTCCCACCTGCCTTTTACTAACAGAAACCAAGGCTTAAAGGCTAGCAATACTGTTGTGGTTGCCAAGCAACTCCCACAATGGCCACAGCAGAGGACATTCATTTCTTAAAGTTACAGTTATTATTTTGAGGGGTTTTAACCCTCATAATGTATTTAATATTTTTTTTAGATTTCAGATTTTTCTGCAAACCTGGAACTTTTTTCAGGTGTGTAAAAAGATCTGTCTTCACTGTTCATGGCTCCAATCTCTGAATTAAGTATGCACAAGTACAAAATTAGAGTCTAGTGGCACCTTTAAGACCAACAAAAGTTTATTCAGGGTATGAGCGTTCATGTGCAATGCATACTTTTTTCAAATACACTGGGATGGTGTGAAAGGTTCAAACTTATAGACAGGGAAATTAACATGTAACATGATGATGTTTAAGATATGCAAAGTCCAAAATAACAAGCTATCTTAAACATCATCATGTTACATGTTAATTTCCCTGTCTATAAGTTTGAACCTTACGCACCATTCCAAAGTATTTCAAAAAGTGTGCCTTGCACACAAAAGCTCATACCATGAATAAACCTTTGTTGGTCTTAAAGGTGCCACTAGACTCTAATTTTGTACTACTGCTTCAGAACATTCTTCTGTTCACGCAGTTAGTTCACTAGAATGATGAAAACCCTGATGAGGTCCCTAGGACCTAGGCAGCTGCTCCAGGCCAGCTAGAAGCACCAAAATAAAGTTCCAACAGTTCAGGCAGTGAAGATGGAGTTGACCACCAGTATCAGAGAGTCATATCAGCACTTCACTCTCCAATCCATGTTGGGCACTGTCCTAAGAATGTAGAGGCATGGCTTGGCTTGACAGATGCCTGTTGCTATAGCACTACCACAGTAGTCAGGAAAACAACAGAGCAGTGTAGGTCCATTGCATGATCTGAACCACAACTCAGAGAAGTGCAAAACCAATGAAGTCACCTTTGTGCTGTGTCAGAGCAGAGGAACACATATACCATACCAGCAATAAATGTCACAGATGGGAGTAGGCAGGAGCCCAGGGAGAATCCAAGATGCAGGCTTCTACCAGTACCACAGCAGCCCATATTAAACTAAAGAGGTTAGGGCTTTTTAGCTTGGAGAAATGACGACTGAGGGGTGACGTGATAGGTTTACAGAATTATGCATGGGATAGACAACATAGAGAAAGAAGTACTTTTCTCTCTTTCTCACAATACAACAAGAACTTGTGGGAACTCAATGAAATTAATGAGCAGTAGGCTTAAAACAGATAAAAGAAAGTACTTCTCCACTCAAAGAATAATTAACACATGGCATTCACTACTGCAAGAAGTTGTAGCACCTACAAGCATAGACAGCTTCAAGAGGGGAGGATTGGATAATCATATGGAGCAGAGGTCCATGAGTGGCTATTACCCACAAGGTATAGATGGAACACTATGTCTGGGGCAGTGCTTGGGGGGGCAACAGTGGAGGGCTTCTGGAGTTCTGGCCCCACTGGTGGGCCTCATGATGGCCACTGTGTGATACAGAGTGATGGACTGGATGGGGCATTGGCCTGATCCAATATGGCTTCTCTTACGTTCTTATGGATGGAGGTAATCGAGCCATCTGGTTAGTCACTGTGAGAAACAGCATGATGAACTAGATGGACCATCCATCTAATCCAGAAGGGAACTAGATGGACCATTCATCTAATCCAGAAAGGCTTGTGGTATGTTCTGACATTCCACTTTACCCTTTCCCACTCTGACATTCACACAATCCACCCATAACTCTCAAGAGATCATAAGACATGTCCTCAGACGTCCATGTGATAAAGTAGAACACTCGGATTGAGAACTGTTCTCTTTTGCATTGCATACATTCATCATTTGATTTTTTTTCATGCAAACTTTACACATGATTTTCTGATCCTCCTGTCCAGCTGGAGTAACCTACCTTTATCACAGAACTTGCCAGCCCAGCCACTTTGACAGATGCATTGCCAAGGTTGGTGGCATGTTCCATGGGTACAGCCTAGCATCCTCACACACTGTTCACAATATTTCCCTTCCCAACCTGGGTCACACCTGCAAAAGATCAAAAGAAGGTCAAGGCATGTAGAAAAAGCGCCACCACACAGCATGCAGAATAAGAAGGAATTATGTAGCATCGCAGGTATAACGTCTTCTAAGTCACTGCATTCAGGTTTCATTTAGATATACTGGCTTCAATTCCTAGATAAGAAGTTGAATCCTTGTAGTTACAGGGTGACGGAACTGAGCACAACACTACCCAAAATACTATGTTCCATCTTTGAATTCTCCACTTTCATTTTTAAAAGCAAGTTCTATCCCTTTCTATTGCAGAGATAAAAGGGGAAAGATGCAGGCCTTTTTTGTTCTAATTGCCTAGGAAGGACTGGAGGAGGGGAAGGAACAAGTTCACTAAAGCTGAGTCAGTTAATCCCTTCCTGGTCAAATTCATTCTCTTCTGTCCCGTCACCTTTTCTTCCTCATCCCTTTGTTTTCTTCTTACACATTTCTCTCTCCTTTTAATAGTGGTTACCTCCTATGTTTGCAGTAGGAAATTTGCCTCAGTAGTCGCTGGGAACAGGGAAGGGGAAGTAGCAGCAGAAAAATGAACACCCATCTTCACTCAGCCCTAGGGTTCCAGATCCCTCCTGGCAACCAATGGGGGATGGGGGATTGCTAGGAGAAAAAGATAGCCCCAGGCCACTTCGCTAGCATTGCACAGGAAGTGACGTTATGATACCAGCAACTTCCAGGCAATGCTCTAGTATTTGGGAAAAACTCTATGGTGAAATCAACTTTTATCATAGGGTTTTTGACCAGAAGTCACTGTCATGATGATGTCACTTCCTGTGTGACACTAGTGAGTGGCCTGAGCCTTCCTCTTTCTCCTGGTAAGTCCCCCCACTGGTCAGCTGATTGGTGGCTGGGTGGCAGGGCCTGGGGGTGAGGAACCCCTGCCTCCACTGGTGGGTCTGGCTCGGTATCTGGTTTTAATCATTAACTACAAGCCACTTTGAGATAATTTACAAAGTTGCAATTACTTGCATTAGCTAATGTCATCTACATTACATTGTAAACCAACTTGATGTAACTAGGCCTCATCCCACAGCACTGCTAGACTCCTACTTTTAACATTATCTGGTGTCATCCAATAAACCTCAGGGTTTAGGATGATGGGGTCCTTGCCACCCTAGCCTGCCCAACGTACTCACATCCCTCACCCTAAAATTGCTGGCTATGGGCCCAAGGCCTTGATAGACCATGAAAGAAAATCCATAAACTTTTTCAGTTTCCATTGAACAATATGGAGTAACACTTCAAATAACACCAGAAGAATTCTTACAAAAAGCCATAGCAGGCAGGTGAGGGGGCAAGAGGAAGGGCTTGAGGAATAGGCAGAACTCAGGAGACTATAAGCACCATCATTTTGTGGGCCCAGCCACCACAGCCCGTTTCTCTAATTATTGTCCTTGATTTATCTCTCTATATAATAATTCTGTTTTGGTCATGGACTCTCCTGAACATTCCATATGCTCCCAAATCAGTTGGCTCCCTGATCTGTCACTCAAAAGCTGTCCTTATCCACTGGCTGCATTGCCTGAGTCTCACCTCCAATATTCTAAACAGTTTGCTGTTCCTCTCCCCCCAGTAGCCAGTCGGAACACAGAGGTCATTTGCATATGTGACCTCTAACATTCTAAACAGTTTGTTGTAGCTATTGGGGGTCATTGAATGTGTCCTGAGGTAAAATACATATCCCAATTTCCCCTTA
>NW_015172587.1:71119-73187 GCF_001447785.1 Gekko japonicus
ATGGACTCTATGGCATTATACCTTGCTGAGGTTCCTCCACACCTCAAACCCTGCCCTCCCCAGGCTCTACCCCTCAAATCTACAGGTCTGGCCCTCCCCTTAGTACTGCCAGCCTCCAGGCAGCACCTGGAGATCGCCAAGATCAGTTCTCCTGGAGAAAATGGCTGCTTTGGGCAATGAACTCTATGGATTTATACCCTGCTGAGGTCCCTCCCCACCTCAAATCCTGCCCTCCCCAGGCTCTACCCCTCAAATATACAGGTATTTCCCAACCCAGAGTTGGCAACCCTGTAAATGTCTATGGAAACACTTTCCAGACCCTTGGAACCCAGAAGATATGGCATAGGAGGAGGTGCTTTTCTACCTTAGCTGCCACTGCATAACCCCAAATCAACATAAGTCAGGGGTGGAGGGAACCATACCTGTTACCATGAGGCTGTCCTCCCATACTACCCACTTGGGGCAGCAAAATGACTTGAGACAGCCCTGCCTTATAGCTAAGCAGAAGGAAATAAACATGGCTTGCCTCCTTCTATTTCCCCCTTCTCTCTGCTACCCCACCAGTCACAGCCAGGACATTCACCTGGAGCTTCCTTCTAGAGCTCATTGTATTTCTTCCCACAACAAGCCTTACTCCTAGTAAGAAAATGATCTAAATTTGACAGATAGGTGGGTAAAGAACAGCAGAAAAATGAGGCTTTCTCATTGGCTGTATCTGCCATAGGGGTTTATCACAGGTGACATTCAACATTTGATGTGCAAAATCACACATCAGTGACATTTGATGAGTGAAATAAGCAAAGAAATATGCTGATTGATCCATCCCAGTGATATCCAAATTGTTTTTAGTGGGAATAGGTTTCTGCCAGTGCTAAGCTCTCCTAAATTAAACTGTTAAGGGGCTGGTTACTGTTTATTTTTATGTAGATGGAAAACATACTAGAAGGGAGAACAAAGCAGCAGTACACACCAAGATGATACTGTTCAATACCCTACTCAGCACCACAGGGCTTTATAGCTAGTCAGCTTCAATAACAATGGTTTAGCATACCTACAGTTATGCTAGCAAAATTTCAATTCATAGGCTGTGCGCCAAAGAAAAATGCACAGCTGCACTTTCCTGAAAGATGGCAGATGCTCTATCTCACACTGAGGATTGCACAACTGCAAAAGGAACAACCAAAACAACACCTCACCCACACAAATATAGTGGGGAAAATATTTCCATGTACATAATTAACCTTTTGAGCCATCCAGAGGAGACAAAAATCAGGAAGTCAAGGGAGACCCTAAGACAGACTAACCTGATCTACACTGGATAACCATGTGACCAAGGCTAACACACAATTTCTGTCCCTATTCTTCTGTATTAAGTTGATCTTAGATGGAGAAATTTACACTGCTTTAAACTGGTACATCCTGAACTGCACGGGTACCAATAGTAAGCCTGAGCCTGTCTTGGCAGGGAGGCGGGGTATAAATTGAATTAATAAATAAATAATCTTATAATATAATAATCCCCTTGGCGTATTGGCCATTTCCAGCTCTCCCATTGGCTGTGCAATGCGCTCCATCAGCCATTGGCCTGTCAGCCACCACTCAAGAGTACTCGTGTGCCATTGGCTGGGTGCTGGGTCTGCTCCTCTTCCCCACCCACTTCCACTTCAGCCACTGTTCCCTGTCAGAATAACTGGCAAACGGCTGTCTCTCCTGACAAAGACACTTCTGCTTGGCTCCTCTGTGGGACTAGCTTTTCCCTCAGTGAGTGTTGATAGGTAACCAAGCTTGGTTCTGTCAGTAAAAAGACAAAGGAAGGAAAGGAACTAATTGGGGCCAGTCCTGACTAGGGTTGCCAGCTCCAGGTTGGGAAATTCCTGGATATTCTATGTCTAAGGAAGCCAGAGTTTGGGGAGGGGAGAGGCCTCAACTGAACAAAATGTCATCGAGTCCACCCTCCAAAGCAGTTATTTTCTCCAGGGGGGGAAGAGATCTGTTGTCTGGAATTCAGTTGTGATACCCAGCGATCTTCAGGCTCCACCTGGAGGCTGGCTACTCTAGGCATAGCAGT
>NW_015172587.1:73790-84088 GCF_001447785.1 Gekko japonicus
ACTTTCAGCCTAACCTATCTCACAGGGTTGTTGTGCAAGTCAAAAGGGGGAGAGGAGAATGATGTAAGCTGCTTTGGTTCCCACTGACGAGAAGAACTGTTGCCAGTCTCCAGGTGAGAGCTGGAGATCACTCAGAATTACAACTGTTCTCCAGATGGCAGAGAACAGTTCCCCTGGAGAAAAAGGTGGACTCTGTGTCCTTATATTCTGCTAAGATGGTCCCCGTGACAGCCAATGTGATGTAGCAGTCAGTGATTCAGAGCATGGTAGAGGCTGCAGGTGGGAGGGGGAGATAATGGCAGGTTGATGCTTGGCTGGGAAGAAGATAGGGTTGCCAACTCCAGGTTGGGAAATTCCTGGAGACTTGAGGGGTGGAACCTGGAGAGGGTGGGGTTTGAGGAGGGGTGGGACCTCAGACAGGTATAGTGCCATAGACTCCACCCTCCAAACCAGCCATTCCCTCCTGGGAAACCATTGTTGCGAATCTCTAGGTGGGGGCTGGAGATATCTCAGAATTACAACGCTCTCTAGAAGGGAGGGGGAGGAGATGGAAAGCTGAAGTCAGAGGAACAGATAAAGGTAGGTTGATGGTTGGCTGGGAAGATGGGGTTGCCACCTCCAGGTTGGGAAATTCCTGGAGACCTAAGAGGTGGAGCCTGGAGAGGGTGGGGTTTGAGGAGGGGTGGGACCTCAGACAGGTACAATGCCAGACTCCACCCTCTAAACCAGCCATTTCCTCCTGGATAACCATTGTTGCCAATGATGAGGTGAGGGGTGGAGATCACTCAGAATTACAACTGCTCTTCAGGTAGCAGAGATCAGTTCCTCTGGAGAAAATGGTGGACTCTGTGTCATTATACCCTGCTGAGGTCGCCTCAGCAAATTGTCGCTAAGTGCCCAAGGCCGGGGCACTCTCCCAGACCCTCTTTCTAGAGCTTCTTGTATTTATTTCCCCAATGGGCCTTATTCCTAGTAAATAAATAATTCTGTGGGGTATTCAATGCACAGCAGTGGTGGGCTGCTGTTAATCATGTGCAATCTATTTTTATTTGTACTAGAAACAGCTGGGTCTGCCAATGTGTACTAAATTTTCAAAGTAAGAGTCCATATTCATGATCTGGTGTCATATACCATCTATGTTAAGATGATCCTGAGACTGTGCTATTGCTTAAGACCACAAGAAGTGCCTTGAAGAACCACACCAAGGTCCATGGTGTCCAGCAACCTTTGCAAGAATTAGCAAAATCAACAGAGAAAAGATTGGAAGATCATGAATGAATTACCAGCACACTTTCCAGTGATAAATAGCACCTGCCAGGTGTTCATGTGTGTGTTCCGAGTAGGGCTGTGGCTCCAGGAGAGGTTTTTTTAAAAAAATCCACCCACACAATTTTCTCAATCTCAAATCTCCCTCTCTCCAGGGCTGATACTTGCCCCACTGGGGAAAAACATACAGGCAGCATGCAGGCACCCTCTATATATAGCAGCTCCCAAGGCCAATGTGAGGCTAGGAAAACACTCGTCCCTTGGAGCCATGACCCCAATCTGAATCAAGGGGCCCCCATGGCTACTATTTAGCAATTTTTAAAAATGCTAGAAATGTCTTCACAGATCTTCCAGTTCCTCATCTGGTTTCATCCTCAAGAACAGCAGGTGAACAGAACAATCTTTAGGAGAGTTACACCATTCGAAGTCCATTGAAGCCAATTAACTCAGAAGGATATTATAACTCTGCTTAGGAGGACTGCAGTTGCACTGTATATTAATTTTAATGCAACAATGAGTGGTATAGATTAGCCCTCAGAGATGGCTTTAAAGCCTCCCTTTGACCACTCTTACATACCAGCAGGCTGTAAATGCAGAAGTTAGATGTTTTGACTAGCATGGCCCAGCCTTGAACTATATATGTGAAAGCAGCAATAAAGAAGAGTAGGATTCTGAACATGCACACAGTGTATCTTCCTCATTACTGAGGAATCATAGCCCATTTCCACAAGTGAGGACTAGAGAAAGAATGCATAGAATACAACTTCCATACAGCCTAGGGCCTTGCATTTTTTAAAGAAGCTAAGCACTTACTAGGCGAATTGGAGTTTCTCATTCACAAGTGTAACTGGAAATTGTATGGGTATAAACAGGGCTCCAGTGGTTATAATCAGAAGCAAAGTTTGATCTTCTCATTGAGCAACCTCTAAGGTAGTTTTCATATAGGCTCTTTAACCCACTTGGGCTTCTGAAAGGTTTCACACATCTGAAGGATAAATCGTTGCCCTCCTGCAGTTAATGAAGCTTTAATCCAGGTTTTCCAAAAACCTGTTTTGCTCTGATGGGTGAAGCCAAAGTGGGTTTAACAGTCCACATGAAAGGGACCTAAGAGGTACACCAAGAAAGCAAAAGTTGAAAAACACTATTGTAAACCAGTAATGCTTGCTTTTCAAGTACAAGGCTCTCTATGTAGACTTACAGAAAATAATTCCAGGTTGGGTCTTGACAGTGATGTACAACTGTCGTAAGGGGTCCTGAAAAATGCATACATGTGGCCTATAATGTAGTGGTTGTCATTTCCCAGTGCCAGAAATAACCAATTCAACTCTGTATGCATAACACTCCAAACTTCAATTTTGGGCCCTAAAAACCATCTAGTTGTGGGTAGTATGCCAGTGTCAGAATAACAAATGAGAGTTTCCAAATGCCAATTCCAGCCCTAGGCTAGGTTTCTAGAATGAATTGCCTCTTCTAAGAATGCAACATAAAGAAGGCAAAAAGCCTTATACTTTTCAAATCCTCCCAGTTGTGATCTTGCGGCACACGTTCTTTCTCTAATATCACTTTGATAATGCTAAGCTGTCTTGCAGGCAGTAAACCCACCAGGCATTCCAGGATTTAATAGGATCTAAATGATAAATGAATGCAAATCTTTTCAAGTCTTTAAGCCTAACATGCTGAAGACAGAACCAAACAACAGCCATTAAAAATCTTAAAAAGCCAAATCTCCTAGAGACTGCTCCTGAGATCAGTCATATGTGGTTTTAAAAGCATGTGCAATCTTCAGAGAAACAATGAATACACCTTTAGAGCCTATTATACCTCATTACAAAACTTTGGGATTCACCTAATTTGATAGGTGTTCTATGTGGCACTTTTATATCACTGTGAAGTGCTATAAAAATTGTGTGAAGAATTTAATGAGCACTGAATCTTGGCTTGCCTGGTACAGAATTCATAGGGTGTGGAGCAAGGCAGTGTTTGAATAAGTCATTCATCAAAACATTGCTTTACCTGCATTTGCCATCCTCTTCACAGCTGCCATGGGCCAAGTTACAGTGGTCATTGCAGTCATCACCTACAGCACAAAGTGGAGAGCAGGACTTAATGCATATTGGAGGCACAATGCAGGCAGCCCCCTCCAACTGAAATCAGCACACGCATGACTGGAATGTCACATCCTCTTATGGCAAGGTTGCCTACTTGAACAGATTTGCTGCTACAAAGGACACTGAATCCTGATTGGAGGCTGTATGTTTACTACAACATACTACAACTGGGTATACTACAAACAGGCACATGGGGTTTCCCATTCACTTCAGTGAAAAGGAGCAGCTGTACACAATTTCCTTTGGGCATATGAAGTTCATTTCTCCACTGAAGTGAATGAGCTGAAGAACTCTGTGTATCAAAGCTCATACAGCCACAACTCATCACTGAAGCAAGGCTTGTGAGCACTGAATCAATTTTACTCTATTTATTTACATTATTTATTGTCCACCTTTCTCACAGGGAATCAAAGTGGATTACACAGAGTGACTCAGTACTAGGGATGGGTATGAACTGAATTATGAACCGAAATTCATCACGAACCTGGCCCAGTTCATGGTTTGCGAGCCTCGGTTCTCCCACGAACTGCCCACGAACCGAACCAATTTTCGTGGAGGTTCATGACGTTTGTGGGAGCAGTCTGTTCGCCAGACATGCTGGCACTAATGAATCAATTGTTCAGGCAATGGGAGGGTAGACTTCTGCAGCCCTGGAAACCCAATAGTGGCCCTCCAAAGCTTGATAGCCAGCTCTGACTGCCAACCACAGAGCTCCCATTCTGCTCTAGGCCTCTAGCTTGCAGGGGGTCCATTTGACACATTCCTTCCCCTTTTGCACGTTAGACCCCAGGATCTTCCCCCCAAGCCAATCTGCATTCAACTTGGAGGGCAGGTAGAGGGGCATCCTGGAGAGGTCCATTGTGAGTGAGATGCCTCTAGCTTGCAGGGGCCCCCGCTTGACATCTTGACACACTCCTTCCCCTTTTGCACTTTGGACCCTAGGATCTCCCCCCTCCCAAAGCCAATCTGTGCACAACTAGGAAGGCAAATAGAGGGGCATCCCAGGGAGGTCCACTGCATGCTGGATGCCTCCAGCTTGTGGGGGACGCTCAACACACTCACCTCTTGCACATTGGACTCTAGGATCTTTCCCCCAAAGCCAAACTACACACAACTTGGAGGGTTCATGGGGTATCCGGGGGAAGTCCACTGTGAGCTGGATGCCTCTTGCATGTAGCACACTCTTCCCCCTTTTGCACACTAGACTCTAGGACATTCCCTCCCAAGCCAATCTGCACACAACTTGGGAGGTCAGGCAGAAGGGCATCCTGGGGAGGTCTGTTGCAAGTTTGATGCCTCTGACCCACAGGGGGGCCATTCTACCACACCACAAACCTCACAAACCACAAACTGGCTCATTAAGCAGGGAGGTTCATAGTTCGTGAGACCCTACGAACCTCCACAAACCTCCATTTTCCTGGTTCATGCTCATCACTAGTCAGCACCATCAACAAAATGGGACCTTTAATAATTAATGCATTAGGCTTTCCTCTGGATAGCTCAGGCAAGCCTGATCTCATCAGATTTTGGAAGCTAAACAGGGCTGACCCTGGCAAGTAATTGGAAGGGAAACCTCCAAGGAATACCAGGGCATGGGATGCAAAGGCACACTATCAAGCCACCTCTCTAAAAAAAATCTAAGCTCACAGTAGGGGTCACCAGAAGTCACCATGACTTCCAGGCACACACACAAATACCCACCAAAAAAATTAATGCATTAGGATATTAGAAGTCTGGAACCACCAGAAAGAAACAGAAGCATATAATAAGTATTAACATGTCTATGACAGACCCCTGACTCTCCCCTACTCCCAGGCAGATTTTTCCACCAAAAATATTTTTAGTTCCCCTCTGTGGCTGAGCCGTCCTTCAGTAGCGTATATTTTTTCTTTATTTTATAAGCTTTAACTGTCCCACCCTGTTAAGGATATTAGTTTAGGCTTCTGACCCAGCACAGGAACCTAAGGGAAAATGCAGGAGCTGTCTTGTTTTATATTTAAACCCTTACTGAAATGGCACTTGAGGCAAAGTATCTTTCAAAACAGAAATAATATTTTATTGAACAAGCAGGGAATATCTATAATAGAAGATTGTCATAGTTTAGAAAGACTAAGGTAAAACTTCATATTATATACAAATTTGAATTCTTAGATCATAGAAGAGAGCATATTTGTAGTCTGGTTTCAAGGTTTTCTAGTTCTTTCTTTGAGAGGTTCTTTGTTTAGTATTTTTCAGCACTAACACAGATTTTCTTTTTGAATATCAATAATTTTTGCACCTATGCTAATACATTATACATGCATATATAGTAGTTAAAGTTTCTATTTCTATATATAATTTTTAATGGTTATAACAACTGTTACTTAAGGTACCACTATATCCATTTATAAAGTCTTGACTATGTTTTCTCAAAGATATCTTCACTCTTGCCTTGTAAGAGCAGAGTCAATTTGTCCATCTCAGCCGTTTCTAAAAGTTTATAGATTACTTCTTCTTTTGAAGGTGTTTCTTCTTTTCTCCAATATTTAGCATAGAGAATTCTAGCAGTAGTTACAACATGTAAAAACATATAGAGATCTGATTTTTTAAAGCTTTCTGGTATTATATTCAATAAAAACAATTCTGGTACAAACGGTATATCTGTTTCTAGCATTTTTTGTAACATTTCATGTATCCAAATTCAATATTTTTTTGCTTTTATCGCATGTCCACCATATATGAAAAAAGATCCAACATTCTGTTTACATTTCCAGCAATCATTTGACATTAAATATATATTTTCTTTATATTAAATTGCTTTGGTATATTTGATATTTGTTTTCCATATTTTAGACCATTGATCTAATTCAATATTATGTCCTAAGTTTTGTGCCCATCTAATCATTGGACATTTAACCACCTCATCTTGTGTTTTCATTTCTAATAATGTTACATACAGGTTTTTACTTTTTACTTCAAAAATGGGTGTCACCCTTTATAGCATATCTCACACAGACAAAAAGACATCAACTGACACTTGAATACACCCACGTGAGACATCTGGACAGCTCCCTGCAAAGGAGCTAGAAGAAAAACACTCGCCAAAGAGGCACAGAAGGCAGCAGTGGAGGCCCCAGGAAGGCAAGCCTCTGTGATCCTTTGAGCCGAAAATCTCTAGGGTTCCACAAACAAACCTGTTTCCAACCATCCAGGGGATTTAAAGGGTGTTGGGGGAGGCCTGTGTCCCTCCCCTGGGCAGGGCAGGACAAGCCACACATTCTGGCCCAGGCTCTCCTCTCGCTAGGGTCCGCTCACTTCTAGCAACAGCCAAAAAGGGGGTGAACAGAGAGGCACACAGTCCCAAGAAAGCACTTGAATGTTATGGCAACCAGCACCACAAGGCGTGTGGGTGGGAGTGGCAAATGGCCAGGAGTCCAGAAGATGCCATTGCCATGCTGGGCCTAAGTGAAGTAGTGGGGCTTCTTGACGTTGATTCCATACTCTGCCAGAGCAGGGACCAGGTCCTCCATGGCCAGCGTGTACTTCTTGTCCTTCGCCTTGTTCTGGGAGCTCCCGGAGGCCGTGCCCTTCATCTTGCAGTGCTGCAGAGTGTTGTTGGCAATGTCAGAGATGAACTTCTGTGCAGCCAAGGAAATCAGGCGGATAATGCAGGGTTGGAAGCCTTGAAGCTGGCCTGGTTCAGGTAGAAGCTGGTGACGGCATCAGAGATCATGGGGGTGTAGTTCTCCAGCTGGAGGAGGAAGTCAACAAGGAGCGTGCTGGAGGTGGCGGGCAATGAGGTGGAGCCAGCGGGAGTGGAGCCGGCGGGTTTGGTTTCCCCGTTGGGGGCTCCCACGGGCGGCGTGAACACCCTGTTGGAGACGACGATGGCCACAGCGGTGGGGCCCTCGGAGGGCAGCACGGAAGAGGCAGACGAGGCGGTGGCACCGTTTCCTCCCTCGCCGCCACCCTGGGACTCCCCTTGGCGGCGGCGGTGACTTCCCCGGTGGCGCCGGGCAGGGCACCAGGGGTCAGCTGCTGTTGAGGCAGCGGCAGCAGGGTGGTCGTGGTGGTGGTGGGTGGCGGCAAGGCAGTCGGCGGGGCGGACGATGGGCCTCCAGGGCGCTCCCACTGATAGCTCTCATCATGGCAGTAAGACCTCTGGCACCAATGCGCATGCACCCTCCAGTTTTTTATTACAGTTTTTCACTAACTCCTGAGGTGTCTAAGCTTCTCCACTTTATCACAGAGTCCAGGGTTCTCTTCCCAACCCCTTTCACTGGCAGGAAGCTATTCTCCTTGTCCCTAAGAAGCAATAACTAATTTTACTATTTGGCTTGAATGGGAGTTCTCTCTAACTACCCAGACCTTCTTCCAAATTCTTCTCCAGTATCTGTTGTCTGTATAAAGCTGTTGTGTAGCTTTCCTGAATGAGAATCTAAATTCTCCCTCAGAGTAGTTCTAATATATTTAAGACAACAGAGTCCCTCTTCTTCTCTCTCTAGAAGTACTTTTCTGACACTTCCCTGCCAGAAATTATTGAAACTTTTTATGGAAAGTTATATCAGAAACAGGAAGTTATAAAGGAGGAAGTTAAAGAATTTTTTTTAAAAAATGGGGGGAAATTTACAGAGGAACAAAAGAAAAATTTAAATGACCCTGTCTCTGTCTCCAAACGGGTAGAAGCATTAAAGAAACAGAAGAAGGGGGAAGCACCAGGTCCAGATGGCTTCCCAGCTGAATTTTATCAGATTTTTGAAGACCAATTAATAATGCCTTTAAAGCTTGTAATACAAAATATATTATTGGAAAATAAAATCCCAGAGACCTGGAATGAAGCTGTAATTACTCTGATACATAAACAAAACATGGATGAGAGAGAAATTAAAAACTATAGACCAATTTCATTATTAAATGTGGATTATAAAATGTTTGCTTCTGCTCTGGCAGCAAGACTGAAAAGAGTTTTGACACAAATAATACATCAAGACCAGACAGGTTTTCTACCAAAAAGACAACTCAGAAATAATGTACGAACAATATTAAATGTACTTGAGTATTTTGAAGCTCATCCAGAGAAACAGATGGCATCGGTCTTTTTAGATGCGGAAAAAGCATTTAATAATGTCAGCTGGAACTATGTTAAAACAATTGTTAGCATGGCGATGTGGAGAACAATTCTATATGATGGTAAAAGCCATCTATACCAAACAACAAGCTAAGATATTGATTAGTGGGGATTTATCACAAAATATTGAGATACAAAAAGGAACTAGACAAGAATGTCCACTTTCCCCATTACTTTCTATTTTTGTACTTGAAACACTGATCAATATGATCAGAGAAGATACAAAGATTAAGGGATTGAAAATAAGAGGTGAAGAGTTTAAATTACAAGCTTTTGCAGATGATCTGGTTTTTATTTTGGAAAATTCAATAGTGATACAGCTTCTGGAAACCTTACAAGATTATGGTCAAGTAGCCGGTCTGAAAATTAACTTTAACAAAACAAAGATTTTAACGCAAAACATGACAAAAGAACAAACATATAAGCTGCAAGAAATTTCGGGAATTGAAGTACAGAAAAAAGTCAAGTATCTAAGAATAAATTTAACAAACAGATGCAGTTCTTTATTACAGGATAATTATATAAAACTTTTAATGGAAATTAAAAAGGACCTTGAGAAATGGAAAGAGTTACAATTATCTTTAATGGGAAGAATAGCCACAATAAAAATGAATATTTTACCAAGATTAATCATTATTTCAAACAATCCCAATAATCCAATAGGTGGGGCTGAGAGAGCCAGTTTGGTGTAGTGGTTAAGTGCACGGACTCTAATCTGGGAGAACTGGGTTTGATTCCCCACTCCTCCACTTGCACCTGGCTGGATGACCTTGGGCAAGCCATAGTTCTGATAAGAGCTGTCCTTGAAAAAGAGCAGTTTCTGTCAGAGCTCTCTCAGCCCTGAGGTTAGGGTTAGGGTTAGGGTTGGAAAATACAAGACTTTTCAATTTAGAAGGACATGACTAACTACTGGGATGGCATGCTTTTGTATGGTATGACAAAGACAAAACACATAAATACTTTAAACATATTCTCAGAAGAGCAATTTTGAAATTTTGGGAAGAAATTAAAAGACTTTATTACACTAAGATACCAAAATGGGTCTCACCACTTGAAGCTTTTACGAATCCAAACCTTTTCAAAATAAGTTTACTTCATAGATATGAAGACCTGTTGGATAGTAAAAATGTACTAAAAACAACAGAGGCTGCGGTCACACGCAACATTAGCCACGCAAGAGATACGGAAGACAAGGCGGAGTTTCCAGGCGCGATCTCACCAGCACATCTGGGGAGCGTAGCGCTTCTGTGGCACAACCGAGGCTTCCTCCCGAAACCGCGCAGCAAAAAACTAGTACCTCGGGGGGCATTTAAATTTCTTAGGGGGCACTGACTAACCAAATTACAGGAACACCCGGCTCCTTCCCTGCTCGGGGGCCCTGGGCTGGATGGGAAGTCGGGGGAGCTAGCCCCGAGATGCCCCACTGTAGCTACATGCCTGTGCAGATGATAAATTGATAAAGAAATTGTATACAATAATGTTAAAAACCAAAACACAGGATGAAATGGTAAAAGGTTCTATGATTAAATGGGCACAAAATCTGGGACATAATATTGATCTAGATCAATGGTCCAAGATATGGAAAACAAATACAAAAATTACTAAAGCAGTATCGTATAAAGAAAATATTTATAAAATATTTTATAGATGGTATATGACACCAGATAAATTATCTAAATTTTATCCTAATATGTAAAATGTATGTTGGAAATGCCAAGAAAGTTGGTAATTTTTTCATATGTGGTGGACTTGTGATAAAAGTAAAAAAAATTGGATCCGGATACATGAAATATTGCAAAAAACCGAACAAATAATGT
>NW_015172587.1:84522-93894 GCF_001447785.1 Gekko japonicus
AGGTACCACTTCGGTGGGAAGATAACAGCGTTCCCTGCGCCTTGGTGTTTAGTCATGCCGGCCACATGACCACGGAAACGTCTTCGGACAGCGCTGGCTCTTCGGCTTCGAAACAGAGATGAGCACCGCAACCCTAGAGTTGGACTCGACTGGCTTTCGAGCAAGGGAACCTTTACCTTTTAAAGAACATTATATTAAATATTGTGCAACGTTTGGACAGTATCATATGGCATAGAAATAAGTTTTATGATTTGAGATGTATGGACAACAAATTCTTTACTCAAAGTATGAAGGGATGCTCCCATTTTCTGTTTGTGTTTAGTACTGTTTATGTTTGTTTGTATGTTGTGTATGTTTAATAAAATAAATTTATACCCTGTAAAAAAGAGAAAAGAAAAGCAAGTACCCTTTTGCCATGGGCCAAAAACAACCCAGCCGGAATCCCAAAGTCTCTTCCCTCAGAAGCCAAACCCTCTGGCTACTGACCCAGACGTTAAATTTCAGACAAAAACCAAAAGGCAAATGAAACTTTCCCCTCCAGATCAGCTGTTTTATTTCCTCTCTAAGCTGATGCTGGCCAATCAGAGAGTGAGTAGAGCAGCCAATCACTTAAATTCTTCTCTCCGGGGAAGATTAATTCTTGAACTCCCTAACTCTCTGACACAAGCAGCATTTTAAAAAGCCTGCTTTTCTGTGCAATCTGTCACAATGACACATTAAGCAGTACAGAAACTACATAATAGGGCCCTACTTAAAATATTCTATACACAACATTTATTCAAGTAAGTTTGTGAGCCCTTTTGTACGGTGCAACCTTCTTACCTGAGCAGAAGAGCCCTCTTGGATAGTTCAGTTTTGGATAGTTTTCAGAAGGTCAGGACAGTGGGAGCTTTCCTGGCCATTCTACAAGGTGGGACCCACAATGGAGAAAGCAGGTGTATGGCGAGTTGTTGATTGTAAAATCAACATTTGCAGGTTGGCTCATGAAGAAGCCCCTGCTGACATAAGCATTGTTGTTGATGCAGTCCCATAAATAAAAGGGGCCAAGACCATGAAGTGCTTTGTATGTGATAGCCAGTACCTTAAACTAGGTAACTAACTAACAAATGGGCAACCCATGGAGTGTCTGTAGAATGGGAGTAACGTGTGTACTCCATCTGCATCCATTTATCCATTATCTTTTGGATTTTTTGGTCAGACACAAAGCATGCTGGGCTGGGAGAAAGAACCCAGGAGAGAGCTGCTGGGAAGGTGAGTGTGGGTTTTTTTGCCTTTTCTAAACTGCTAAATTACTGGGGATCATTCACTGAGGTTGCTTTGTGAGACGGCAATGTTTGAGGGTCTGTTTGGGTCTTTTGTCTGGTCTGTAGCTCATTGAACAAGGTCTGTTTGCCCAAGGCTGATTGCAGGCCCCACCCTCTGCTGTTACTGCTGGAAGGCGGGGGCTGTGGGCCTCTGAACTGTAAAGCTCCACCGGCAGAAGCACAAGTGTTAAAGGACTCTGGGCCTGTGACTCTTAGCCTAGGGATCAGGCTTGGAGACCCTGCATCGCTCTAGATATCTTTAAACCACTAACCACTTTTGAAGGTAGAAGGCCAGCAAGGGAGCAGGGGCTATACAGAGATTTGCAGAGAGTGCCACATGTACAATTATCTACCCACTGGGTGAAAAACGTGGGTGCGTGCTTGCTGCATGGAGCTCACGGCTCTCAGGGAGTAGGTTTGTTCCCTGGAGGCTGGGGCTGCTGACCTGGAGAAGCTGAGGCAGAGAGAGTTTTGGGGAAAAGACCCTCAGGGACTTACCAGAACAGTCCCACTCCTGTGCTGACAGCTCTTCTGGTGCTGTGGAGAGTGAGAGTCTTGAGGTTGGAGGGCATCAGTTTGATGAGGAGATATGTGATCCCTTAGAAGGGACCGCTTCCTTGGGTGATGGACCAATATCCTCTACCCCTGGGGGGCTGGGGAGAGGTGGGCTTCTGGTAGTGGGTGATTTGATCATTATGAATATAGAGAGTGGGGACTGTGACAGGCATTTTGACCACAAAGTGATTTGCCTGCCTGGTGTGAAGGTTGCAGAAATCATGCGCTGTCTAGATAGACTGATAGTTTGGGAGGAGTCAGCAGTCATGATCCATGTTGGCACTAATGACATTGGGAAATGTTGTTGTGTGGTGCTGGAGGAAAAATTTAGGTTACTAGACAGAAAGTTAAAGGCCAGGACCTCAAAGGTAGCGTTCTCAGAAGTGCTGCCAGTTCCACGCACAGGGCCAGCTAGACAGGCACAGATCAGAGGTCTCAATGTATGGATGAGAAAGTGGTGCTGGGAAGAAGGAGTTCAATTTGTTAGGCACGGGAATTTTTTTGGACAAGCCAATCCTGTACAAAAGATACAGGCTTCACTGGAACCAAAAGGGAACCAGGCTGCTGGCAATTAATATCAAAAAGGTGACAGAGTAGTTTTTAAACTAATCCTGGGGGGGGTTCGGGACAAGTCAGCTCAAAGGGATGACTGTGTAAACACTCAGGGTAGTATTGATAGGATTTTAACAGAATTTGGGAGCGAGGGGATGATGGCGACTGAGGTCCATGTGCTAAGGGGCCGAGAGAGGCAAGGGTTACTGGAGAGGGAAACACATTATAGGTGTCTATATGCCAATGCTAAAAGTCTCTGAGCCAAGATGGGGGATCTGGAGTGCTTAGCATTTAATGACAATTTTTATATAGTAGGTATCTCAGAAACATGGTGGAATGGGGAAAATCTATGGGATACAGTCTTTCCTGGGCATAAGCTCCATAGGCAGGACAGGGTGGGATGGATTAGTGGTAATGTTGTGTAGTACATCAAAGAGGGCATAGAATCAAACAAGTTAGAAAACATCAGGGGAATTAACTTAATTAACTTCCCAACAGAAGTGATATGGGTGGAAATACTGGGCCATAAGGGTTACTTAAAAGTGGGAGTGTACTATCACCCACCTGATCAAACCCTTGAGGCTGATCTTGAAATGGAGAAAGAAATACAGGAGGTGACTAAAGCAGATAATGTTATGATACTGGGAGACTTTAACTACCTTTACATTGACCTGATCAAACCCTTGAGGCTGATCTTGAAATGGAGAAGGAAATACAGGAAGTGACTAAAGCAGATAATGTTATGATACTGGGAGACTTCAACTACCTTTACATTGACTGGGTAAACATGTGTTCAAGTCATACTGTAGAAATGAGATTCCTAGACATCATAAATGACTGTGTACTGCCCTGACCTGCATAGCCCAGGCAAACTCAATCTCAGATCTCAAAAGCTAAGCAGGGCCAGCCCTGGCTAGTATTTGGATGGGAGACCTCCAAGGAATACCAGGGTCGTGACGCAGAGGCAGGTGGTGGCAAGAGGCAGGTGACCTCTGAATGTCCCTTCAAGCCCCGCTAGGGGTTGCCACAAGTCAGCTTGACTTGATGGCAAAAAACAAAAAACAATAAATGACTGTGCACTGGAACACTTGACTCAATAAGTAGGCACACAAAAAGAGACTTTGAGAAGCGGGTTGCTAAAAGCATCAAGACAAACAATATACATTTGTAAAAATATACACCCAGAACAGGAAACCAGCCAGAGAAGCAGTGGGGCCTTTGGCATTCAGATCAATGGAAAATTACCCCTAAACTGTAACATTTGATTTCAAAAGAGAGAACCCTACAGAAATGAGGGAATAGTAAAAAGGAAGCTGAAGGGGAAACACAAGAGAGTCAAATCCCTTCAGAATGCTTGGAAGGATGCTATTTAAAACCACACTAATTGAAGCCCAAACAGAATGCATTCCACAGGTTAGGAAAAGTACAGCCAAGTCTAAAAGATGGCCTGAGTGGTTTAACAAAGCAAGTCAAGGAAGCTATAAAAAGTAAATAGGCTTCTCTGAAAAAGTGGAAGGTCTGCCCCAATGAATTGAACAGGAGGGACCACAGGCTGTGGCAAAAGAAATGTAAGTCAATAAGTAGGCACACAAAAAGAGATTTTGAGAAGCGGGTTGCTAAAAGCATCAAGACAAACAATATACATTTTAATATATATATATATCGAGCAGGAAACCAGCCAGAGAAACAGTGGGGCCTTTGGGTGACAAAGGAATCAAAGGATTGCTAAAGGAAGATGGGGAGATGGCAGAGAAGCTCAATGACTTTTTTGCTTCTGTGTTTACTGTGGAAAGTGTGGGGCATGCTGTACCAGAAGATTGGAGAGTAGCTAATATGACACCAACTTTTAAAAAGGGAACCAGAGAAGAACCAGGAAATTTCAGGCTGTTCAGCCTAATGTCTGTCCCAGGCAAATTAGTAGAAACTGTAATCAAAGATAGCATTGTTAGGCCCATAGAGGAACAAAGTCTGCAAAGGGAAGTCCTGCCTCACCAACCTTTGGGAGTTCTTTGAGAAAGTGAACAAGCATTTAGACAATGGTGACCCGGTAGACATTATATACCTGGACTTTCAAAAGGCTTTTGACAAGGTACCTCATTAAAGATTCCTAAGTAAACGTAGCAGTTATGGAATAAGAGGATGGGTTGTCTTATTGATTGAATGACAGGAAGCAAAGAGCAGGAATCAATGGACAGTTCTCAAAATGGAAGTAAGTAAGCAGTGGAGTCCCACAAGGATCAGTACTGGGGCCGGTACTATTTAATTTATTCATAAATGATATGTAACTAGGTGTGAGTAGTGTAGTGGCCAAGCTTGCAGAGGACACAAAGTCATTTAGGATGGTGAAAACCAAGGCTGCCTCTGAAGAGATCCTCCATGAACTGGGTGAGTGGGTGACAATATAGCAAATGAAGTTCAGTGTTGGTAAGTATAAGGTCATGCACATTGGGACAAAAAATCCCAACTTCAAGCATAGGATAATGGGGTCTAAACTTACTTAGACTAAGAAGGGGAAAGCTTTTGGAGCTGTAGTGGACAGTTCAATGAAAGTGTCAACCTAGTGTGCTGCAGCAGTGAAAAAGGCAAATTCGGGGAGAAAAGCGGCGCGGCCAGGGGATCCGTGGGATCCCGCCGCGCCGTTTCAACTTTGGCGCGGCTTTTAAAAGCCACGCTTTTTGGCAGCTTTTCCCCTGCCGTGTGGCAGGGGCCTATGTTAGGGATTATTAGGAAAGGGATTGAGAATAAAATGGCCGATACTGTAATGCCCCTGTATAGATCTTTGGTGCAGCCTCATTTGGAATACTGTGCAGTTCTGATCACCATATCTCAAAAGGGACATTGCAAAGAGAAGGGCAACCAAGATGATTAGAGGGTTGGAACACCTTTCCTCATAGACTGATTAGTCTGTAACTTTGCAGTTTAGAAAAGAGACGACTAAGGGGGCACATGATATAGATTTATAAAATTATGCATGGGGTGGAGAGAATTGACAAAGATAAATTTTTCTCCCAAAATACTAGAACTCGAGGGCATCCAATGAAACTGATGGGCAGTAGGTTCAGGACGAACAAAAGGAATACTACTTTACACAGAGAGTGATTAAAATGTGGAATTCACTGCCAGAGAATATAGTGAAGGCCACGAGAATAAACAGCTTTAAAAGGTGATTAGATAAATTCATGGAGGATAAGTCTATGAATGGCTTCCAGCCATGGTGACTGAGGGGAACCTCCACATTCAGAGGCACTAATCCTCTGAATCCCAGAGCTGATCAGTGGGAAGCATGTGGCCTGCCTATCAGCTGGAGGACCCTTTAAATCTTTCAGCCATCTGCAGCTCCACTCGCAAATAGACCCTTTAAAGCAGGGGTGTCAAACATGCAACCCATGGGCCGGATCATGCCCTTGGAAGGCTCCTATCTGGCCCACAAGGAGCTGGTTGTCTCTCGCTTCTTTCTCCAGTTCTGCTGCTGCTGCTGCTATATTGCAATTTGCTTTGCCAGACTCTCTCTATCGCACAGGAGAGATAGATAGGCAAGCTTCTGTTCCCTTCACTGGCTGAGGCTCCTCCCCCTCCTCCCAAGAGGAGGGAGGGAATGTGCCAGAGTTTGCTTCCTAGACAGGTTGCCTCAATTGCGCAGGAGACAAAGGCAAGCCTTTCTTCCCCTCCACTGGCTGCGTGTGTGTGTCAAGATCAAGCTTACGCAGCACATTTCCTTTGTAGACTGGGGATTTTGAACCTAGACCTCCCAGACAGCAGACTGATACTGACCACTATATATGGCTGTCTATCTACTGCCTCATAGGAGTTGCAGTTATTTCTCTGGGAAAGACTATAGTTTTGTAGACAAACACATAGCCCTCAGTCTATGTCAGGATGTCTTCTCATGTTCTTGACCAGCACACAAAGCAATTTATGTACAAAATGCAATGCCCAGCCATTTTATATTTTCCCCTGGGTCTTAGGTTCAGAACAGTGAGCATGAGACTTCTGTAATAAATGTCAATAAATCAAAAATAGGTTTGCAGCTTAAAGATACACACCTGAACAGCATACTCAAGACTGCTACAACACAGACATTTTGATGCAATAATTCTGAGCAAGAGGTGTCAGTTATCAGAGACCATTAAATAAACAAAACATTGCAAGGGTGCTACTATTTTAAGCATGTTTTATTTAAAGTTTTTTTAAAAATTGTGTTTGTGTCCTTTATAAAGTTTATATCTCTACTACCTGGCATTACATTATATGACACACATGGCCTGGACCAACAAGGTCTCATTTATGTCAGATCCAACCCTCACAACAAATGAGTTAAGACACCCCTGCTTTAAAGGGTCTTTTTGCAAGCAGGGTGCGGGCCGCAGTGTGTGGGGCTGATTTCCCAGCGGTAATTTGCCACTTGGGATTCAGGCCTGCATGCCGTCACCAGTGTTTCCTCTAAGCTGAGTTAGTGTGAGCTAGCTCACAGGTTTTTAGCCTCTGGCTCACACATTTCTGTCTTAACTCAGGAAGAATGGCTCCAGAGCAGACTAATTTATGGAGTAGCCAAATCGCTCGCTCACAGCTTTAATGCCAGTAGCTCATAAAGTAGCATTTTTGCTCACAAGACTCCACAGCTTAGAGGGAACATTGGCCGTCACCCCACTTGCTGCTCGCAAAGGGTCTTTTTGTGAGCAGAACTGCAGCCGGCGACAGCCCAGAGGAACTGATCTCCATAGTCAGCTGTAATTCTAGGCTATCTCCAGGTCCCACCTGGAGGCTGGCAACCATAGGCATAGGGGGCCCTGTTGCAGGAAGAAGGGTCAGAACCTCTACCCCAGAAGAAATGCTGAAGCCTAGGTTTGCTTTTTAAGATCAATCCTGGGGGACAAAACCTATGAACAAATTCCTCAAAATCCCTTCTGGAATTGAGGTGGGGTGGCAGTCCAGAACAAGAACTGGACCCCCTTTATGTATGTTCACAGTCTGGAGTGGAGACAGAATGATGCAGAGATTTTATTGGCCAAGGGAAGTTTGATTAATGAAAGTAATAATCCTCTATGCATCACAGCTGTTCCATGCATTCCACCCTATATCTCAGTTGATACCTCTTCCCTCGGGAAGTCTCTGCCGGGTAAGCTCAGCATTAAGAGGTATTGTTCTGGATTCCATATCTCATGAAGCATTGTTCAAACACAGGCAAAGAGGGTTAATGCTGCAGATTTTTTTTGGGGGGGAGGAATGGGTTGTAGCAACAACCCAAAAGTAATGCCCATGAGGACATACATTTAGTTCTCTCATTTTAGTGCAGTTAAGCAGGGTTTTTGTTGGTCTTGCAATAGTATGAAATAAAGATGACATGCAATTGTCAAGCACTCTAATGGCTGTGCATATGCTTTGGTTCACAATGGTGCCAGAATTCCATGAATGTGTAGCAACTGAGCTAAGATTATGGGCCATGGCTTACCAGTGGGAGGCGCTAAAATAGAGGCTTGTAGATTTCATTATGGACCCCACTATCCCCCCCCCCTGTTATTCAAGCACTGCCTCTGTGCATACATTTATGCAGATCAAAGGAGCTATTCTTTCTGGAAACATTCACAACTCAGGTAACCAAACATAGCTTTAGTCAAAATGAACACAAATGACAACAGAGCAAAAATAAAACAAAAACAATAAAGATTAACCCAAACGAGCAATACCCTTTTCCTCCTTATTTCAAAAATCAGTAACATAATGGCTTTCCTGACCATTAACTGCATTGACTCATAACATACAAACAAGATTAATAGATGGATATAAACAAAGTAACAGTAACTTAGAATCTCATCCTTGTATTCTTATACAATTCATTCAATACTTTCTTACATTATTCATATTACCCTTAATAAATTCCAATTTATTTATTTGCTTACTCATTTACACTGACAATAGCTTTTGAGTTCAATTCAAGACCTAAAGGAGTGCCTCTTCCTGTACCAAATCCAGTGCCAACTGTGCTCTTCATAGCAGTTCCTCCTCTTCCTCGTGTGTTGCAATCTGCCTCTGCTCACTACCAGACATTCCTATATGTTGCCCCAGTGTTGTGGAATGGTTTGTCTGAGGGCCAATTCACACTTTACAAAGCCATTGTGATAGCCATGAGGACTTTCAACCAGACATGCACTGTAAATTCCATGCTCAGAACTTAGTACCTAAGGCACATGGGAGCTCAAACTGGATCAAGACTGTAGCACAGCAGGGAAGGGGACTTAAATCTGAAAAGGGTCAACATTGACAAGATTTTTACTTATCTTGTGCAATAAGTATTGAGGAGCCTCTCCACTGAATACAAGAAACCAGCAATGGATTTTTAAAGAACTTCAGGGTAGAAGAGAAAAAGAGAAGGGCAGACACTGAAGGAAACAATGAAAGAAGGGGAAGGGAGAGATTGGTAGATCACACACCATCACCAGGCATGTCAAAAAGCACACCTGCTGACCAGGTAAAACAACAACCCCATGTTCACATGTCAAAGTTCGATTACTATTACTGCAATGAAAGCATGAAACATTGCTACAAACTAGCACCTTTAAAAAATGGAACACCAATGGGAAACCAAAGGAATGCAACCCTTTGAGAAGGGCATCAATTGGATTCTCCTAAATAAATAAGCCAATTGTGTTAATATGGGAGGGGAAAAAGTGGTTTTCATACACCCCAAGTTTTAAGCTGCTTTGGGGAGCTGTCCCCATTAAGCACTGTCAGTATGAAGGAGACAATTTAAAAAAAAACTTGTGTTAAAATATAGTAAATTATACAGGACTAGCCGTAAAGCCCGTTGAGGAGGAAGACAACGAGCCCTAGAAAGGTAGGATGGGTGGGTGGGCCATGGGTTGGGGGGGGGAAGCCGGCGGACCGTTCGCCGGCCTGGAGGGGGGGGGGGGGCCGGCGGACCGTTCGCCGGCCTGGGGGGGGGGGGGGGGGGGGGGGGGGGCCA
>NW_015172587.1:93924-103357 GCF_001447785.1 Gekko japonicus
CCAGCCTGGAGTGGGTGCCTGGGGGGGGGGAAGCCAGCGGACGGAGCTTCGCCGAATGCGCGCCTTATTGTTTGTCCGGAAGAATGGCCGCTCTGAGACGCTGGCTGCGATGACTGGCTCCCTCCCCTCCCAGCCACCCAGCCAATGGCAGCCCAGGTTCGCTGAGGGAGCCAGTCATCGCAGGCAGTGTCTTCTGAGTGGCAATTTTTCCGCCCATACACTAACGGGGCGCATTTTAGAATTTTGGCACCCACTATTCAATTATTATAAGGGAGAGATGGGTCAAAAGAGCATTTATGGGATATTTCCACTATATAACGCACATGACATTGCTGCTGATGTGACAAAATGTACACCCTACTCTACCTCAAACCTGCAGAATTTCATGTGCAACCTTTTAGATTTTTTTTTATAAAAGGTAAGAATAAGAGAGTAAGCCTAAGCAGGTCTACTCAGAAGTAAATTCCATGTTAGTCAATGTGGCTCCCAGGAAAATGGCCTTAGGACTGAAACCTTAGACACTTTCTCTCAAGAGTAATCATTTGTACCCCTTTAAAAAGAAAAAGGAAGTGCCAAGCTACCACCTTTTTTTGTAAGGAATACACACTCCCCTTTTCCAGTACAAGAACACAGGACACCTGGATTAATTTCTCCCCTCCTCTGCAAAGATTTTCCCCACTACAATGCTACCTGCGCTTCAGCAAGGTTGCCATATCCTAGCATCACCATTGCACTAGGGAGTCATGGAATGTGTCTCTAAACACGTTAACTCTAAAAGAAATAAGACTGTAAACCTGAGTAAGCATTCAAGCTCATAAAAATTCTAATTTCTCCCTCTCATCTTTAATTTCTCGTTAAGAGGTGCTGGTATTTATTTCTGAAAATGTTCGTGCCACCTTTCTGCTCCAAGAACTATTAAAGGCTGTTTATGTCATAAAAACCACCACAATAAAAATATAAAACCAAGCTGAACAGCAGCGACAAAATGCAATAACATATCATGGCAGCGATGCAAGAGTGAGTGGCACACAGAGCCTGTGATCTGTCACCATGGAGCTTGTGAGAGCATGGATTGGTGGAGTAGCCCATGCCTGGACTGTGTCTACATTGGGATAAATGCTGCTGACAAAAGAATGACTGCTGGGTTCATGAAAGAATGCCCTGCTGAGACACATACACACAGGCATAATCTAGAGGAAAAGAGACAGGAGATCCCCCCTGCCACTTAGCATACTCAGGGCAAAGCATATATTCTCAAAGAAGCTACAGCAGAGGAACCATCTAGAAATATGAGTGGGTTCCTCCACCCTTTCACTTGGAAGCTACCAGCATTTACACCCTTCAGTCCCACCACCTGAGACGAGAATTACAGCCTTCCCAAGGTATTGATTTCTGTTTATTTATTTAAATGTCTCCAAGGCTGTAAGTGAGCCATATCACGGGCCAGCCTGCCCTCTCCTCCCCCCCCCTCATTACTAGCCTGGTGTGTTTTGTTTTCCACCATGGTGTCTCCCTTTCATTCTTCCATATGGTTGCCAACTGGCCAGGAGGAGGGGGCAGCCTACCACTCTAATATAGATTCAATATGCAGAAATGAGCCATTTAAGCTTTTCATGGCATGGTGTTAAGTCACACCACCTGATAACCACTGCAGATCAAGCTAATACTAAAGGAACAGCCAGAGGGACCAGTTTAAAAACTGGCAACCTGACTGAATCTTCCACTGTCCTCTCCATGAACATCTGAAGTGTTTCCGGCTCCTCCTTTCTACTTGCATGTCTTCTCCCTATCTGTTTCTGCACAATGTGCTGCACAGAGAATAAGGACCCAGGCCTCAAGGAAGCTTGTTGGATCACATCTTTATATGGCATAACTACATTATCCACTTGGATGGTTTTTGTTGCTGGTGCCATTGTTTTAGGCATGGCTTCCCTTTCACTCACTGGAGAAGACCCTGATGCTGGGAAAGATTGAAGGTCAAAGAAGACGGGGACGGCAAAGGATGAGATGGTTAGACAGTGTCATCGATGCAACGAACATGAAGTTGAGCAAACTTCAGAGGATGGCGGAAGACCGGAAGGCCTGGAGGGAGCTGGTCCATGGGGTCGCAAAGAGTCGGACTCGACTGTGCGACTGAACAACAACAAAACCCCCCACAAACTACAGTTCTCAAGGTTCTGAGGTGAGGAGGATTATGACTATTAAATTAGAGTAAGTCTACTGTGTATATGAGCTCATTCCCTCAGGCATAGGTTATACTGGGGCCTCTACTAGCCTTTATGTTTTTACATGTGACTCACAGCCTTTCTCAGACTGTCCAGCAGGTGTCACTGCGTGCCTAAAAAAAAATAGGGGGGGGGAGCACTACAGCTAAAATATTGGACAACTGAGGCAATTGCCAAAGAACAAACCGATTAAGCTTCAGCACGGTAGGATACAAGATGTCATATGCAGTTCCATGGTACAGTTTCCTGCAGGATTTCTTAACCCAAAGCTGAAGGGCTCAAAGACAAAGAAAGGGACAGTCAGGGAGGAGGGGATTCTTAACCCTTTCCCCTCTAGCCATTTTCCTACTTAAATCCCCCTCCCAGCTTTTCTAACTATAGTGGGAAAGATATGGGTATCTCTCCCTCATAAGAGGAAAAGCAGCTGGGAGGGGGATTTTGGAAGAGGGAAACAGATAGAGGGAAAACGGTTAAGCAACCTCTTTCCTGCACCATGCTTCCACAGATTCACACCCTATTGAAGTTGCTTTAGGAGTAAACAAACAAACAAAAAAGACAGGAGATTAGTGTTTCCTGCCAGTTACATATTACATAGGCCCTCAGCAGAATCCTACGGAAGACTGCACCACCACTAAGCAACAATGTGGAAACAGCAACAAATTTTCGCTTCAGATGATCCATATTGGCCTTTTACATTCTTATCACAAAGAACAGTCATTCACTAGCATAAGGAATGAGCTATAGCCATATGGTTTGTATAGGTATTCCTATAGCATGTGCAATCAAAGAAAATCCTTACTGCTAGCAGCCTGCCTGTTGTTATGGTTAAATCTCTGCCTTAATTCACACTGGGACACAATCAATAACACAGAGAAATACACATAAACCCACTGGTATCTGCAGAAGTGAGCAGTGACTCACAAAAGCTTATACCCTGCCACACATTTTGTCTGTCTTTTTTTTTTTAATAAAAAAATTATTTCCTTAAATAGATACGAATAATTCAGTCAATAATATTAGTCCTCTAGGTGCTACTGGACTCTTGCTCTTTTCTGCTGCTACAGACAGACTAACACGGCTACCCATCTTGATAAACCCACTGGCAAACAATAGCCTCTTGACTTGTTGTACTACAATATATAAAGTAGAATCATACCCCACCTTGAATCTGAGGAGATAAGGTAGGATAGAAATGTTTTAAATAAATAAATACTCCTGCCCCAAATAGTTTTATTTCTATTTCCTCCAGGTGGGGAAACAGACTACAGGCCATTCATCTCATTGCATGTGCAAGCAATGCACCCTGTCTGTTGGGCAGCACAGGGAGCTCCGGCTGTGGCGAGGGCCCGAGAGGGGGCCGGAGGGGGGGAGCAGAGGATCGGGGGAGGGGGCCCACAAAACCCGCGGGGAGCGGGCCCCGAGGGCCCCACGCAGGCTACGGGCCTGGTGTAGAATACGTCTATTCTATAGCACACGGTGTCCTCGTAATCACTCTGCATCATGCACCCAATTGTATTTATTCCCTATTGTATAGCATATGGATAATCTAGTGATGCCACCTACACCCTCAGGTACTGCTTCAGCCTAGGTATTTACCTATCATATTTCTAAATAAGACCCATTTCTCACAGATAATAGTGCTTTCTGGGTAAAATAAATGGCTGGCAATTAGCACATCACTTCCTCTTTGGTGTAGCACCTTACATATCAGTGAAGTCAAAGGAACATTTAACAGACCCTCACCTTGGGCAAAATGGTGATGGGCCACTAGGATCCAAAGCAAGGACATGAGCTGAAGACAGAAGCTCCTGAGCATGGTCAGCGTGGCCCCACAGAGATGGTCACCTAGAAGAACAGGAAGGCAAAGTTAGACCAGTACTACATTAACACTTCTGTAGTGCTATCACAGAATTCCATATTCTAAACACAATTTCATACTATGAGATAGCATCCTTCTTTAAAATACAGTAACAAAAGTTTATCCAGATCTTACATTTCTTTTTCAGATGCTTTCAGGTTCCTGTTTTCTTTGACATGAAAGCCCAATGAGCTAGAACTGTGAATTTGTAGGGTCTATTGCTGGGCATTGAAAAGTGCATCTTCCACATCTCCATCATCTTTGAAATCCCTTCACTTTCCAAGAACAAAAGGAATCTGGGGCAAGTGATGCTCTGTCTTCTTGGTGCTTGGGGGGAGGAACAGTGGGAGGGCTTCTAGTGTCCTGGCCCCACTGATGGACCTCCTGATGGCACCTGGTATTTTTGGCCACTGTGTGACAGAGTGTTGGACTGGATGGGCCATTGGCCTGATCCAACACTGGCTTTTTTTATGTTCTTATGTAAACATGAAAAACTGAGATCACCTATACAAGCCTCTCAAGGATATCCTCAATCACAGGCAGTGTTCCCCCCTAAGCTGAGTTAGTGTGAACTAGCTCCCAGTTTTTTAGGCACACATTTTTGTCTTAGCTCAAGAAGGATGGCTCCAGAGCAAACTAATTTACGCAGCAGCCAAATTGCTCGCTCACAACTTTAATGCCAGCAGCTCACAAAGCAGAATTTTTGCTCACAAGACTCCACAGCTTAGGAGGAACATTGATCACAGGGCTATTACTTTGAAGGAGTCGCTTTCTTGTATTGCTTTGCCAGCGCAAACCTTCAGATATCCTCAGTCTTCCAGCGGATAATTTGGCATTTGCTAGTAGGGAGCAAACTGTAGAATGAAAACTTACAAGACTTGCTGGCCTCTGATAAAGTTGTTCTTTGTGTCTTTGGTATACCTGAGAGGGAAGGGAAAGCAGAAGATCAACTTCTCTGACTGTGGTAGGTGCTGAATACTACCAGGAGCATTCTCTGTAAATATGGACTGAAATTTTGGGGTGCTGGCTGGAATATCACCCATCTGAAGTTTAAAACACCCCAAACATTATGGATGAGTCACAGCTTTTCCCTGTTGCAGCTTGTCACCCTGAGGAACAAACTGAGGTGCTTATGCATTTCCATCCACCATCTATCCTTCTGCCCTGATCTCATCCAGTCTTGGAAGCTAAGCAGGGTTGGCCCAGGTTAGTATTTGGATAGGAGACCATCAAGAAAGTCCAGAGCCCTGAGACAGAGGCAGGGAATGGCAAACCACTTATGAATGTCTCCTGCCTTGAAAACCCTATGGGGCTGCCATAAATCGGCTGCAACTTGACGAACCCCCCCCACACACACACACAAGCTGTCCTTCTAAAACAGGTTCTTAAGATGCTTTGGTTTATTTGTTGCATTTGGATCCTACCCTTATGAAGTATAAAGCCACCTTATATGGAATCAGACAATGGATTTATCTAACATTGCATCAAAATCCGGTGGGGTGTGGCAGCATGTCAGATTAGAGCTAAAAAAGCTTGGGTTTAAATCTGCCTTCATGTTCACTGGGTGACCTTGGGAAAGTCACATTCTTCAGCCTAACATATCTTACGGGGTTGTTGTGAAGATAAAACAGTGGCTAAGAGACTCATGTACACTGGCTTGACCGACTTGGACTGGTGGACCTGCTGATGGCACTGGTATTTCTGGCCACTGTGTGGGACTGGATGGGCCTTTGGCCTGATCCAACATTGGCGGCTCTTATGTTCTTAAAAACATGGAAGTCCTTCCTACTCCAGTTAGAAGCAGCTCTCCAAGGAACTGGACAGGCAGAGGTCATTTCGGGGGGGATAGCGGGGGATCACAGTTCCCCCGGGTGAGGTACAGGGGGCGGGGCACATGACAAAGCCCCGCCCCCCGCTTCCGGCCGCCCCGCTTCCGGCCCTCATTCAGCCAGGAGGAGGCAGGAGAAGAGGGAGGGTAAGTTGCTTCCTCCCTGCCTCTCCCCACTCCTGCCTGCCTGGGGCCAGGGAGGGCCTTTGCGGGGCTTCCTCGCACTCCCGCCGGCCTTGCAGGTCCACCGCCGGGCCCCTGATGGGGCTCAGCAGTGGAGCTGCAAGGCTGGCGGCAGCGGCCGGGACCATTGGGGGCGGGGTGTGTGGCCTTATGACACACTTCCGGTGATGTCAGGGGGTGTGGCATATGCTAATGAGTTATGCTCATGAGTTCCCCTAGCTCTTTTTCTACGAAACGACCCCTGTGGACAGGGCTATTTCCCAGCACTGTAACCGAAAATAATTTTAAATAGAGATGCCAAAAATAGAATCTTGTAGGTTTTTCTGCATGTAAAATACATGTTCTATCACTAAGCAATGATCCCTCCCCTTCTTCCAAAGAAGGTAAAACACATCGTAGGTAGGTTAGAATGAGCGAAAGCCCAAGTCTATCTGCTGAGCTGCAGCCATGCAGCATATATTGGGACTCATCATATAGGTAAAGGCACCATGTGACTGAATCTTCTGCTTTATTTTTCAAAATCTCTACCCAGCCAGAAAGTGGGGGTGAGGGGAATCGGCTTTTTCCATTGAAAACAAAATGTCAGAAGGTGACTGAAGCCTGTAGATTTGTCACAGAATAATTGTAAACTAATGATGCTCTGTGGGATCTAAAGGTTTTATGTGGCTGGTGGAATGCAAGTAGCCTTCCACCCACCAGTACAAGGAGCCTTGTTTTGGTAGAAGAAGCATATTCTGCTAGTAGAAGCCTCTTTGTGGCGGGGGAAGGCTCCACCATTACTGGAACAGAACCTATGGATCTTTTTAATGAATTACTCCCAACGACTGGTTGTGTGGGATTAACAACACTGACAGTTGGTCAATATGGCTGTGACCATAATGAAAGATAAAGTGGAGGCAATCAATTAAGAATGAAAGACAAAGTGAAGAGTCCTCCGCACCCTCACCAAACCATAGTTTCCAAGAATCTTTGGGGGAAGTAATAACGGTTGTCAGTTGATACAAATTTATAGTGTAGATACACCATGAAGTGGCACGTAATGTGAAGAGATGTGAATACCCGTGAGAATGTCAGAATGTATTCTATTTACAAAGGTATATCGGGCAAGTTTTCAAACAAAAATCCTAATTATGTGTGATTCTTAAAGACTATTATTTTTATTAGTCTCAGGTATGCTGGTTACAGTCTGCTTTAGCTAAGTACATTCTGCAGCCTCCCTAAATTCCCATTGCTGTTCCAATGGGCTGGAAGATTCTCTTTCACTTCCTGCCCTGAAGTGTTGTGAGGTGATGCTCTGTGCTGCTGAACAGCTGCTGCATATCAGGGGAGGGCAGAGTGATTCCTGTGAATCTTATAAAATAATTTATGGATTAGGGATGAACAGTTGGCAGCCAACCTCTCCCGAGCTGTTAGGACCCTGGCTGAATACCACATGTCATTGAAAAGGTCATTTCTCCCTTCCATTCCCAATACAGTCTCCAAAGCAGAGGCATGGTCTCTTGAGATCAGTGCCATCACAATACAAATATTTTGTTCTAATTATTTCCCCCGAAATGTACTTAAAACAACAGGTTCAGTACCTCAATACATGCTGAAGGATGCTTTAGAGTTACTTTTGTCACTTAAGGAAGAGAGGGGGGGTGGTGGTATTTCTCAATACTGCAACAGAAATATATTAACTGTTTAAGGAATACTAAATCATGATGGGAGTGGAAGGAGCTATTGTTTTTAAAGACATCAAACAGGATTCTGAATTACTGGATGGGAGGTGAGTAACTAAATGATCTCCTTGGGTTAAGTAGGCTAGAAATCAGCAGGTGGTGCTGAAGAACGTGCATTTGTGTGAGTTATCATATAGTAGTGCTATTGGTCAAATAGCTGCATTTCTGGTCCGCAAGCTGAACAGCATACTCTATTTAAAAAGTTATAGAATCAAGAATCTGTGAGTGGAATTCTCTGCTTTTTAAACTGGAGGATGAATAGAGGGGTTGAAACTGTGGGTGCTAAGGAGGAGCTGTGGATTTTACTACGTTGGAGAAATCTGTAGATATAATATCGTATTAGGAGGTTAGAAGAATTAAATTGAAAACCTACCGAGATCAAGTCAGTTACTGACTGAGATGTTTTGTTTGGAAACGGAGATAAAATCTACTCTTTATCCCCAAATGTGGATGCTATTCTCATTTCTTAAGAACTTTCTGGGGTTAGCCTTCCAAAGGTGACCAAATCTGTATCCATAATTTCATACTCATAATCTCTGTCTTTACCAAAAAAGTGGAGGGGACACTATGTGATGTAGAAGAACTTCTGAACTAACCATAATGGTAAAAAATAGGTCAAGAGAATGATTATCATGGCATCTTGTTGGCCCTGGCACTGAAGGGTACCATGCAGACCACTTGGACATGTTACATTTTTGAGGGGTTTTAGGCATAGCCTGACAAAATGTATTGTGAATGCAGCTAACAATGTATATCATACTGCACACTTGCCAGGGATTTATGACTGATATACAACCAATAGCATGATGTGTGAAATGGCCCTCCATGAATCACAAAGCAAATAAGACAGCCAGTGTGGTGTAGTCATCAGAGTTAGGTCAGTGTGTCAGTCTAGGAGTATTGTATTAGGATCTGGAAGACTCAGGTTCGAATCCCCTCTCTGCCAGGGAAGCTTGCTGGGTGACCTTGGGCCAGTCACACACTCTCAGCCATCCTACCTCACAGGGTGGTTGTGAGGATAAAATGGTGGCGCAGAGAACAATGGGGAGAAAGATGTAAACCAATAGGCTGTTGCCGCTTTTCCGAATCAATGTTAATTGGGTAATATGGAGTGTCAAATTGTTAGTTTTACATCAGCCCCTTAGATTTGGAGAGGGGGGCACCCTCTTTTATTCAGAGACACATGCAGAGAGGGACTTGCGAAAGGCCCTAGGCCTCCCGCCTACCTCTTTTCCTACCGAACCCACACGCCTGCCCGAACCCGACTGTTGTGCATTCTGTCCCAGTCCTAGGTTAGGAAGGCAGATCCCAGCCAGGGCTGGGGATTCCTGGCCCAGAAAAATCGCCTCCAGGCCAGCCCTCGGCGAAGGTGTTAGAGCAGAAGGGGGGGATGGGGGGGGGGAAACGAGCCACTCCCGGTCCCCCCCCCCCGCTTCGCTCGACGCAACCCCACGTGCTCCCGCCGCCGCCGCCGCCGCCAGACATCCGTGACATCCTCTTCGCCGAGAGCCCCACCCCAAGGTAGGGCAGACCCTCGCTGACTGCGCGCACACACACACACACCCTGGCGCTGCCCCCTTCCAGGTACGGCGCGGCCCCCTTCCGCCTCGCGCCACTC